>NW_021703785.1:31998349-32242749 GCF_005190385.1 Monodon monoceros
GGTGGTCACAAAGCACCGAGCTGATCTCCCTGTGCTATGCGGCTGCTTCCCACTAGCTATCTATTTTACGTTTGGTAGTGTATATATGTCCATGCCACTCTCTCGCTTTGTCCCAGCTTACCCTTCCCCCTCCCCATATCCTCAAGTCCATCCTCTAGAAGGTCTGTGTCTTAATTCCT
Organism: Monodon monoceros; assembly: GCF_005190385.1. NCBI lineage: Eukaryota > Metazoa > Chordata > Mammalia > Artiodactyla > Monodontidae > Monodon > Monodon monoceros. The sequence goes on from NW_021703785.1 coordinate 31,998,529, forward strand.
GTCTTGCCCCTAGGTTCTTCAGGACCTTTTTTTTTTTTTTCTTAGACTCCATATATATGCGTTAGCATATGGTATTTGTTTTTCTCTTTCTGACTTACTTCACTCTGGATAACAGACTCTAGGTCCATCCACCTCACTACAAATAACTCAATTTCGTTTCTTTTTATGGCTGAGTAATATTCCATTGTCTATATGTGCCACATCTTCTTTATCCATTCATCTGTCAATGGATACTTAGGTTGCTTCCATGTCCTGGCTATTGTAAATAGAGCTGCAATGAACATTTTGGTACATGACTCTTTTTGAATTATGGTTTTCTCAAGATATATGCCCAGTAGTGGGATTGCTGGGTCATACGGTAGTTCTATTTGTAGTTTTTGAAGGAACCTCCATACTGTTCTCCATAGTGTCTGTATCAATTTGCATTCCCACCAACAGTGCAAGAGTGTTCCCTTTTCTCCACACCCTCTCCAGCATTTGTTGTTTGTAGATTTTTTTGATGATGGCCATTCTGACCGGTGTGAGATGTTATCTCATTGTAGTTTTGATTTGCATTTCTCTAATGATTAATGATGTTCGTACCTGTTCTTGAAAATTTGCAGAAAAGAGAAAAGAAAGAAAAAAACAGTAAAGGTCAGATAAATTCCTATTAAGCAGACCAGTTTATAATGTTTATCCAAAATAAATCTCTTCACATGGATGTTTACCCATCATTAATTCTTACATAATCACCTTGGTAGAAGAACACCTTCCATCAGTTGTTGATGATGCTGCCTTTAGGAAAGAGAGTTAGTTTTTCCTCTGCAGTAAGCTCATACTGAGGCTTCAATCAGTTCTCTGAAAACCACTGGGCAAATAGAGGCCAGGGGATAGTCCTGACAGAGACTCAAGGACTAAAGGAGGAAAGAATCAGAATCTGAAAAGAATCAGTTTGAAAAGCTTGAGAGCCATCAGGATTGTAGGATCCAGAGCACTGAAGCAATGTAAGAGATAACAAGTGCTGGAAAAAACCATGATTTCTTTTTTTTAGTTTTTTGATGGAGACATTCCTTTCGAATGCCTGTTGTCTGTGAACATGTCACTTCGCTAACGTCCTCAGAATTTCCAGGTGAGCACTACATGCAAATGGTTTCCTCTTGGTCCCCCTCGCTCCATCGGGGCTATGCTCTGGTTGGACAGGAGGAAAGCAACCCAAGTATCGGCATGAAAATAAGACAACCTGGCCTCCCACTTTGCTTTAACGATTTCCATGGCCAGTATGACAAGTTTTCCTGGAACAGGCCTGCAAACACAGGTACATGTCTCACCCGGTTAGACCCAAGAGCAAGTAAAGCAACCTGAACTCCCCATGGGAGAGCAGGTCACACAAACCTACACCCATGAGCAAAAGCTAAAGGAGCCAAAGTGGGCAAAACTTTCCACCCACTTGCTTCCAAAGCATAGATGACTCCGGGGAAGGAGGAAGGGCAGCTCAGTGTACAGAGGAATGCTCAAACCTTTCCACTGGCTTTCTTTTCTCCTGCCCCATGCATACCGGCAGGAATCTGAACAAGATGAGGGTTTAAACGCATCACTACGGAAGCTTCCAGGGATGAAAATCTACCTTCTCCTTAAAAAATTCCCACTTTTCTCTTTGCTTAGGTTTCCCTTTTTCGGTACTTTCTTCCCTCCCCTTTTTCTTAAGTCTACTGTCCTCCTCACATTTGAAGGTAATCAGTGACACAGGTAATCCTTTCATCTCTGGCTACCCACACTGAAGGTTGCTCTTCTCTTACTGGTTGGTGAGGTTAGTTCTAGGACATGACCACTGTCTAGTTCTGTTTGTCACATTTTAACTCTTGGCTGAGTCATGAGGACTGCGTGGAGAAGGGGTCCTACACTCATTCATTCAGGCAACAAGCATATGGTGTCTTAACTAACAATATGGACTTACAATGAAGATTAGAAGTGGTTTGAAATCCCAGGTCCAACACTTCATTAGCTGTGTGACCGTGGACAAGTTGATGAACATCTCTAAGCCTCCGTTTCTTCCCCAGACATGGACAGAATATATTGTTGTAAGAATTACATATGGGAGAAGTCCCGGGCAGCCCAGTGGTTAGTACTCCGCACTCTCACTGCCAAGGACCCAAGTTCAGTCCCTGGTTGGGAAACTAAGATCCCACAAGCCACGTGGTGCAGCCAAAAATAAATAAATATATAAATATGGTATGGACCTAGAGATGATCATACCAAGTGAAGCAAACCAGACAGAGAAAGACAAACATCATATGATATCACTTATATGTGGAATCTAAAAATATGATACAAATGAACTTATCTACAAAATAGACCCACAGACATAGAAGACAAACTTCTGGTTACCAAAGGGGGGGAGAGGGATAAATTAGGAATTTGAGATTAAAATATACACACTACTATATATAAAATAGGTATCCAACAAGGACCTACTGTATAGCACAGGGAACTATACTCAATATCTTTTAATAACCTATAATGGAAGAGAATGTAAAAAAAGAATAGATATAGATATATGTATAACTAAATCACTTTGCTGTACACCTGATAGTAACACAACATTGTAAATCAACTGTATTTCAATAAAAATTTTAAAAAGAATTGTAAAAAATTAAAATTTTTTTTAAAAAAGAATTAAATGTGGTAATGTATACAAAGCAATTAGCATAGTACCTGGCATATGGTAAGCTGAGTAATGTTAGCCATGACCAGCATCATCAAATCATCCTTGTTATTAAGCTACACAAAGTGCCATGCCAAGCAATGGGAAATAATGAATAAGGTTTTTTTTGGGGGGGGGTTGTCTGTTTGTTTTTAATTTTGGCTGTGTTAGGTCTTCGTTGTTCGGTCTTCATTGCTGCACGCGGGCTTTCTCTAGTTGCGGCGAGAGGGGGCTACTCTTCATTGCAGTGCACAGGTTTCTCATTGCGGTGGCTTCTCTTGTTGCCGAGCATGGGCTCTAGGGCCCGCGGGCTTCAGTAGTTGTGGCTCGTGGGCTCAGTAGTTGTGGCTCGTAGGCTCAGTAGTTGTGGCTTGCCGGCTCTAGAGCGCAGGCTCAGCAGTTGTGGCGCACGGGCTTAGCTGCTCCGCGGCATGTGGGATCTTCCCGGACCAGGGCTCGAACCCTGTCCCCTGCATTGGCAGGCGGATTCTTAACCATTACGCCACCAGGGAAGTCCCCGATGACTAAGGTTTTAACTTCAAGGAGCTCACAGACCACCCCGAGAGAGACAGACATGTGAACTAATCATAAGATAACGATAACCTCAATCTGACCACCTGCCCCAGTTTTTCTGAATTCTTTGTATTCAAAAAGGTTGACTCAAACAATGAACTGAAGCTAAATATTTTTTACTCAACATGCTCGTCAAATTTCTATGAACTTGATCTACAAGGTTTCACTGATGACGCTTCATCACTCTTTTTTATTCTTTATTCCCCTATCTGTTAGGGGAACTACCTGTTATTGTTTCGGTTTTCTCATGCATGGGTATTACCCGTAGAAAATGGAAAGCTATAGAAATCCTAAGAAGCTCATTCTCCTGGTTCAGATAAAAACAGTAAAAATCACAACAGCAGATCCAAGACCTCCCTCCCCACCAAGTACAAACGAACACATTTGCAATGCCATTAAAACAGGCAGCTTCTAAAAATCTGATACTAGTGGCCAACATTGCCAGCTCCCAGAATTGTTAATCATGTTAGCGAATGAATCATTCACTAACGAGATCAGGGCTGGTATTCTGACACTAATTCCCAAGATGCAGAGTACAAAGCTGAATCATATCTGCCGTTTTTAGGTGATTCTGACTGCTGGGCTGAAAGTACCAAGTTTTGGCAAAATACCAAATTTCTCCATTCTGTGCCTGAAGGTTTATAGTGCAACAACAAGGTTATGCTTTTGTTGAAATTTAGCTGGAAAGGAAAAAAAAATCTTTAAAAATTTTCCACATCTATATGCTCCAAATTTTATAGAAGTCTTTATGACTGTTACTTTGATGTATATGCCAAACAGGATAAACCATGAAAGGCAACACTGCTAATGAACACAAGGAAATTTATATAATGGTAATAGCCAGTTTGGCTAGTTTTATGGGTGTGTGTACATTTAATTTTGAATTGAGCAATATCCAATTTGGCAATGAGATAGAATAATATGAGTCTCTCTGCTTGTTTGTTTTAATTACTAACAACCAGAGAAAAACTATTCACAGTGGCCAAAAGAATTAAAATCAGAAATGCACTCTACAATTTGCAGACTGCCAGTTATAGGTCTCAAATGGACGCCGTTTATTCAGGAGTTGCAAAAGTCAAGAAGGGCAAATTTGAAACTGTGTTAAATAAGGAAAACATATAAAAGTAGATGTTAAGTTTTTTGAGGTATGAAACAACTTTTCTTCTAAGCTGCGAAAGAAGTCCCAATAATCATTCACTCAACGGTATTTGTGTGCTCATGGGTCAAGTCCTGTTCTAGGTGCTGAGGCTACCCCGATAAACCAGTAAACAAAGTCCTCTCCACACAGAGCTTATGTTCTAATAAGTCACACATGTAATTAACAGACAAACAATTAAAAGTATAATTTCATGTCACGCTAAGTGTCATGAAAATAGCTAGATAGCTAGTCAGTGAATGGTTCTCTGAAGAACTGACATTTAAATAGAAATCTGAACGGCATTCAGGGGAGAGGGTGTGCAGCCATGCTGGAATCTAGAAGAACATTTCAAAAAGAGGGAACAGCAAGCGTAAAGGTTTTGAGGCAGGAATACACCATGACAGTTCAAAGAACAGCAAGAAGCCAGTGGGGATGGAGCACAGTGAACAAGGGAGAGAAAGGAAGGAGGTAAGATCAGAGGTCTTGGTGGAGGGAGGGGTGTTCATACAAAGCCTTGTGAGATGTGGAGAGATGTTTTGATTTTAATCATGAGAGCCATTGAAGAGTATTGTGATTTCGTGATATTACTCTGGTTTCCGTGCGTGTTTAGAAGCTCAAGAATAAAAGCCATGAGCCCAGTTAAGAGGCTATGAAAGGAGTGGGGCAAGAGATAATGGCAGCTCAGAACTGGGTGTTCCACAAGAGCAGTACAAAGTGCTCAAATCCAAGAATGTAAAGATGGAGCCAATGAGACAGGCAGTAGATTAAGTTTAGGGATGATAGTTTTCCCTAAAACCATGTTCACTCATGGTAGTATCTCATGGTAGTATACCATACCTAAAACGATGCTCAGAAATATTTGTTAAATGAACAAACTGATCTAAGGGTCAGAAAACATAAATCCTAGTTCCACTTATTTACCATTTTTTTGGTAACAGTTCTTTGCATCAATCTTACCTTCAGACACCTGCGATGGTCAGAGAGACAATAATGGGCATTGAAATAGCTTGCCACAAGCTGCTCTATTTACAATAGCCAAGACAGGGAAGCAACCTCAGTGTCCATCAACAGAGGAATGGATAAAGAAGATGTGGCTTATACAATGGAATATTACTCAGCCATAAAAAAGAATGAAATAATGCTATTTGCAGCAACATGGATGGACCTAGAGATTATCATACTAAGTGAATTAAGTCAGACACAGAAAGACAAATATCATATGATATCACTTATATGTGGAATCTAAAACAACGATACAAATGAACTTATTTACAAAACAGAAATAGACTCACAGACATAGAAAATAAAGTTACAGTTATCAAAGGGGATCGGGGGGGAAATTAGGAGTTTGAGATTAACAGATACACACTACTATATAGAAAATAGATAAACAACAAGGACCTACTATATAGCACAGGGAACTATATTCAATATCTTATAATAACGTATAATGGAAAAGAATCTGAAAAAGAATGTGTGCATATATATATATGTATAACTAAACTGCTTTGCTGTACACCTGAAACTAACACAACATCATAACTTAACTGTACTTCAATTTTTTTTTAATGGTTAAAAAAAGAACAAACAAAACAAGAAGTACCCTGCCACAGCCTTCAATCTGCAGTCACAATCAGACAGTGACTATACTAGCCCAGGCTGGGTTTACATGTAGGTATAAGTGAAATAAAAGTTGTCCTTCCTCCAGAGCCCCAATTTTTACTTAGATTTTATTTAATAGATCCCGCATTATCTATTAAGTAGAATTCATACTCCTTGGCCTGGCATTCAAAGTCTTTCATGATTGGGGCTTCCCTGGTGGCACAGTGGTTAAGAATCTGCCTGCCAATGCAAGGGATACAGGTTCAAGCCCTGGCCCGGGAAGATCCCACATGCCGCGGAGCAACTAAGCCCGCTCACCACAACTACTGAGCCTGCGCTCAAGAGCCCGCAAGCCGCAACTACTGAGCCCACGTGCCACAACTACTGAAGCCCACGTGCCCAGAGCCCATGCTCCGCAACAAGAGAAGCCACCGCAATGAGAAGCCTGCGCACCGCAACGAAGAGTAGCCCCCGCTCGCCACAACTAGAGAAAGGCCGCTCATAGCAATGATGACCCAACATAGCCAAAAATATAAATAAATAAATAAATAAAAATTTAAATAAAATAAAACAAAATAAAGTCTTCCATGGTCTATCTCCCATCCTTCTTACTTCAAATATCCCCCTTCATGTGCCCTATATTCCAGTCAAAATGAATTGCTCTTTTTTAAGCCCTGCATTTCTTTTTCTCCTTCCCTATCTTTGCCCATGCTGGGAATTTCCTGCGCAACCACCTTCTATTCATCTTTCACAAGATTCAGCTCAATCTTCATTACCTTTTCCTTGGCAACGTCTCCTTACTTCAAACCTATCCATAACGCTGGATTGCTAAAAACTGCCACACTAGAAACTGTAGGGCATCTCTTCCCATCTGTCAGTCATCTCGTGATGTGGGCAAAGAGCCTTGCACTTGTCATTGACTAACATATGTTAGGAAAAGCCAAGACATGGGCTTTTCTTTTTTCACTATCTCCATCTTAGCACAAACGGTTTGGATCAATGCTTCACTAAACTCCACTCTTCATGCAAAAGTTAGAATAAAACAATCTATAAGAATAATCACAGGGAATTCCCTGGTGGTTCAGTGGTTAGGACTCTGCGCTTCCACTGCAGGGGGCACAGGTTCAATCCCTGGTTGGGGAAATATCCCGCAAACCATGCAGCACAGCCAAAAAAAATTGAAGGATCACGGACCAATTTTCTTAGTCTTTCTGAAGTCATGGGTCTTAGCCTAAGTCTAGACACAGGCTTAGACATAGTTATATCTTTTTCAATGCAACAGACACCTTTATGGTCTTTGTAAGTTACTTGACCTCAGTTCTCTCACCTGTAAAAATCTGGGTAATCATTATACCTACCTCACAGGGTTGTTTCACAGATTAAGTTAGTTAATATAGATAACAGGGTCTAGCGTATGTGTTTAACACTATCATCTATATCAGGTCTTTTCTGAAAGGGGAGGAAGCCATGTAACTGACAACTCACAACTGTTGATAAAGATGAACATCCTTCTGTTTGGTAGTCAGATGTTGTCCAGGCAAGAAGAGAGTGGAAAACATGTAAACTTTTGTCTTGCAGCTCCACCCCACTTTAGATCCTAGCCAGTGATGGACTTAAACACATCACATAGGTCTGTGAGCCGAGCTATCTTCCAATGAGCCCAAATGTCCACCCTACCTAGAGCAACTTTTGTATAAGTGGGCACTGCTGATGGGCATTCCTAGTGACTCATAAAACACACACACACACACACACACACATCAGTCAATCAGAGGAGGGCAAGAAAGATCAAAGGGAGAAGCTGTATGGCTTCTATCATGATGGTTCTCATAGGTCTTATCGGCAGAAGGCCCATGACCAGAAGATTCCCACGCCACTCTCCTTGGAGCTCTATTGCCAGCATTTCTCCCCTCCACCATCCCATTTCTATACTCTGGAATCCTATACAATACACCACCTTCCAGGAGATATGTTTAAGCCACAAGATAAAAGATATCCCCCCATGGATGAGTCACTCATTCTATCTTGCATCAGGGGATCCTTTTAAAGGAGGCAGCCCACCTCTCTGCAGGGAGCACGTACTGTCTGATTTCATTCCGCTTTTGCACTTAACCTCCTCTCATACCTCAGGCTCTGAGTTCTTCATTCTAGATCCCAATTCCTAATATCTACACTTCCAACAACTCCTGTTTTGATGATGATGATAATAATGATGACGGTGATGACATTGAACATTTACTATGAGCCAGAGACTGTGCTCAGGGCCTTATAAATACACCTTCTTACAACAGCTCAATGAATAAGGTATTATTATTACCCTCATTCACCTCATGAGGAAACTGAGGCTTCGAAAGGTTATGTAACATCGTGAAGTCACATACTTAGGAAATGGCAGAGCCAGAATTTATATCTAGAACAATATGGCTCCAGAGCCCTTAACTTTAACCACTTTGATCTACTTTCTCTCCTTTGGATGACCCACGTGTACTCACATCTTGATCCCAGCCTGCCTGCTGACACTTTAATTTTGCATGTCCCTTGGTTTGGGCACATTTGGCACATCTAGTAAATTCTCTTGAATCTAACAAGACAAGGAAGTGTACCTTCTGACTTCTCCATCAGGGAAGATGGACCAGACAATGAAACAGAATTAGAAGTTGGTATAGAATATTACAGTGTTGTATATATTCCTGGGCTACATTAAACTGAAGCTTGGCTAAGTCAACAGATGTCTAATATATTTCTCTTGCCCACATCCACTATAGAGGTAAAACAAACGAACAAACAAACAAAAACTATATAACTCTTTCCCAGTCCCTTTTCAGACAAGAGTTAACATTTGACACAGTTCTGACCAATGAGAAGTAGGAAGTTTACAGGTCAGGGTGAACAAATTTCTAAAAAACATTTATTTTCTTCAATAAAAGGAAATAAGATCACCAGTACTGACCCGTTCCTCTGCTTGCTGCCTGGAATACAGATGTGATGCCTAGAGACAATGCAGCTATCTTGAGACAATGAGTCAGCAGGACAATACAGAGAATGGTGGAGCAGAAAGTTAGAAACACTCCTGGATTTTGAAAACATTGTTGAACCTCAGCTCACCCACTTATTAAACATAATTAAGCATCTTTATTGCTTAAGCCTGCAAGTCAGCATACTTGTAGCATAAAGCATCCCTTACTGATACAACAGTAACAATAAATGGTTTGCATTACATATTATGGATTCAGTCATTTCTTATAAATCCTTTGTTAGCTTCTAAATATACTAAGTTAAACTAAACCCTCTAGAAATGGGCTAGGAGGAACCTAACATCCTTACTCTAAAGACTCCAGTGCCATGGGAGGGCAAATCCTGGTAAGCAGCCCACACAGAAGGCAATCTGTTGAATTGTATATGATACCCAGAATAAAGCAAAATAGAAGTTCAAACAAAAATGGTCACTTCTGTGAAGTCAAGCCAAACAGTATCATCATAGGGGAAAAAAAGTAGCAATAATATCTAGCACACAGAACCAGAAACCTGGGTTCTGATTCCAGTCTTGGGCATATCATTTAAGCTCCCAGGGTCTCAGAAGCCTCATTTGTGAAATAAGAGAAGGGACCAGATAATTCTTCAAGCAAAGGTAAATCTAGAACACTTTCATTCTTTGATTCTATATATTTTCCCACTCACGGTGAAAACATATGACTTAAGGATCAGTAAACTTTCCTTTTGTCTACAAAGAGCATGGAATTACAACCTCAGACCTCTACTTTCTAGGTACATTGAATACAAAGGTAAATATTCTTCAGCAAATTATGTGGTAAGAATTATGGCAGAAGGATCTGCTGACAGTATACATCATTATCAAAAGCACAACCTAATTACAAGACAGAATGAATGTTTACTTCATTTAATGGGTTTGGTGACAAAGCAACCAAGGACTTCAGTTGCTCCATATCAAGGCACTTGCAGAGGTGACCCACTTAAGTGAGAGGTTACATAATTAAAATCAAATCTGCCCAAAGGCCATCTCATAAACTGATTGAAATTTTCCTTTGCTACTTTTGCCATGTTGACCCATCCTCTTCCATCCACTCATCCCTTGCCCCAAACAAAATTAATTTCATCTCATTTTTTTCCCTTAGGTCACTGCCCTCTGCTTTCCAAGGTGGTATGATTAGATTACCAAGTAAACTAATTTTGCGTTATTACATCAAAAGGAGAATTCTAGCCTCACAGAGAAAGTCAAATCAAGGGCAAAAAATGATAGCATTTACTTGAGTGATAAATCCAAGAAAATCAGAAATCCCAAAATTCTAAAATCCTGTTATTCAATTCTCCATATTCTTTCTTCATATAACGTAACACAGTTCAGCTGAATCAGTAGCTATGGAAGAGTTTTTATGTTGAAAGTGGTTTGCCAGACACTATAAGGAACTCACAGATGAACAACATGTTCTCTGCTGTCCAGGAGCTTACAATTTATCATTGTAGTTATATCAATACCTCAAATATATGGCAGTCCAAAAAGCAACCGGGAAATGCTAGGAAGAAGGAATTAATTTCAACTGAAAAGGCTTCAAGGAAGAATTTAAAACTTGACATAGACAATGGCTCGTGTTTATATTCTGTTCTGAAATATGTTCTCTAGTTTCTGAATTGTCAAACTGTCTAGAACATAACTTAGATCAACAAACAATATACTATACTGGTGTTTTGAATGAGTTGGCTAAGATCTTCAGTGCCTGAGCAAGATTCTCTTGGTAGTTCCCTTGGTTTAGGGGTTAGGACTTGGCGCTTTCACTGCCGGGGCCCAAGTTCAAAACCTGGTCAGGGAACAGAGATCCCGCAAGCCGAGTGGAGTGGCCAAAATAAAAATAAAAATTTAAAATTAAAAAAAAAGATTCTCGGGCTTCCCTGGTGGCGCAGTGGTTGAGAGTCCGCCTGCCGATGCAGGGGACACGGGTTCGTGCCCAGGTCCGGGAAGATCCCATATGCCGCGGAGTGGCTGGGCCAGTGAGCCATGGCCGCTTAGCCTGCGCGTCCGGAGCCTGTGCTCCGCAACGGGAGAGGCCACAGCAGTGAGAGGCCCGCGTACCGCCAAAAAAAAAAAAAAAAAAAAGATTCTCTGAAGGAAGTAGATTCTGCCTTCCTTATGGCTGCCCTCTAGCTTCCCCATACCGCATAACCAAGGTAAGTAAGGAGCAAGGATCTGGAACCCACAGCCAGGAACACCAACAGCGGATACAGAGCCAGAATGTACTTCGGCCAATCCCGGCGCCATCCCTTCTGCCATTACCTAATCCTACCAGTGACAGACAGCAAATCTCAACTGTAACAGCAACTCCTTCCCTTCAAAGATTCCTTCTTCCTCCAGCTCCCACCTCCTACCCTCCTCCATCCCATCCAAGCCAGCATCCTGGCCTTTACTTCTGAGATCCTTCCTCCCAATGCTTTGGTGTATCTGCTTTGACAAAAAAAATAACATCATGTTATAAAGTGGGCTGTCTGACACAGGCAGTGGACAGCCAAGGAACTACAAAGATCTGTTTAGAATCATGACCACTGAGCAGGCACGCGGCCACTAGGACTTTACAACCATTAATTAGTTTATCCTCCCTGACCCCCTCGGAGGCATCCCTTATTATCTTCATTTGACAAATAGAGCAAAACTAAAATGCAGAAAAATCGACTAATTGACTGAGTGACAATAAGGGGAGGAAGATGGTAGCAGACCATTAAAAAGCAGGTCCTATAAGGAAACTTGAAGATTCTGCATACATGCCTAGGTTTCTGCATCATATTAGTATCCAAGATTTTTGAATCCAGAACAAGATTATTAGAGATTCTCTAATTTACTCGCCTCCATTTCCTAAACCAGAAAATTAGAGCCTCCTGAGACCAAGGACTTAATCGAGGTCACGTTGTGACCAAGAGGAGGCAGAAAGACTCCCCCCACAGGTCTCTTGGCCCCAGATCCAGTGCTTTATCAGCCTTGAGGAAACCCAGACCCACAGACGTAAAGTCACACAACTTGCTCATGGCAGTGCTGCATCAGAGCCCCAGGAGAGATACAAGAACACGTGCGTATCCATTTTCTGCACTGTACAAAGGCCAAGGAGGCAAGTGGTGACTAAAATCTGCACTGCACTCTCTCGGCCAAGCTGTCTGCTCTGGGAGGGGAGTAGCATCCACCCAGTAGAAGGGGCATCATCTGCCCACAGGGCTGTTGCCACCCAGAGGGGACACCTTCTAACTCGCACTGAGATGCCACATAGACGAGCAGCAGCTCTGGGCCCAGGTCTCTTGACTTCTCTTCTAGGGCTGAACGGGAAAGATAAGTTGTCTTTGGAATATGGAGAAAGGAAAAGCAAGAATGATACCTGGCTTCTCATTCCTGTGGCATTATCGTGTATCCAGAAGAAGGCAATGCAACCAGATTGCCTGGCTACAAAAGTGCTAGGATACTTCATCCTGCTCATAATCGAACACACTCTAAATGTAGCACAAATGATTCAACTTTATATTAATTAAATATGTTTGAGGTTTTTTTGTTTTTTTTTTTTTTTTTGCGGTACGCGGGCCTCTCACTGTTGGGGCCTCTCCCGTTGCGGAGCACAGGCTCCGGACTCACAGGCTCAGCGACCATGGCTCACGGGTCCAGCCGCTCCGCGGCATGTGGGATCTTCCCGGACCGGGACACGAACCCGCGTCCCCTGCATCGGCAGGCGGACTCCCAACCACTGTTCCACCAGGGAAGCCCTGTTTTGGATTTTTGTAAAAGCTTTTTGGAAAATGTGTGCCATTGGTCTAGGTCTTATACAAAGGAGGATGCCAGGATACATCTTATAAACTCATAAGGAGGTGCAGTCTCCTTTGTGTCTATCCTGCCTTGACTGCAACTGAGCCTGGAGAGGGGACAGGAACCTATACCCATTGGCTCTGGAGGTAAAATTGCCAGAAGATAAATTTTTCCACCTTGGCTAGAGGCCTATCTACCCACTCTTTTCTAGAACAAATCAGTGCTGCAGCTGCAACACTTCCAGTGGCTATGGCCTCTATGACAGTGGTTGTATGGGATCTGATGGCATCCAGGCCCTCCCCTCTCCGATGCAGCCTGAATCTGCAGCAGTGCAGGCTGGCAGCAATGCTCTTGTAAGTGAACATGGGAAGCGACAGTGAAGGGAGGGTCAAAAGGAAGCTGAGATTTCTACCTTGGCCAGCTGGGTACCTGGCAGTATCAATGACCAACACGAAGGAAGGAGGAAGAGGGGAGTTTCAAAGTGGAAGAAAATGAATTCTGCTTTGGAAAAATTGATAACCAGCTGGGAAATGAAAGTCCGAAGCTCAGAAAGGTGCACAGCACGGGCTTCCCTGGTGGCGCAGCGGCTGAGGGTCCGCCTGCCGATGCGGACTCCATGGACTTTCCCCTGTGGTTGCTTGAGCTTCTTCACAGTTAGCAGCTGGGTTCTAAGAAAGAGCCTTCCAGGAGAATAAACCTAAATGTGTAAATGCCCATCAAGCTTCCACTTACATGATGTCTGCTAATGTCATTTTGTCCAAAGCTACTTAAAGAGTCAACTGAAATCAACGTGGAGGGAAGCCCACAAGGACATGAATATACATGGTTCGTGGGGGGCCACCAAAGCAAGAGTCCACCACAGCTTCTGAAGGAATTGAGGGCTCTCATTGCCCCTAATATCACAATTCGACTTGTTAAAGTAGGATTCAAAATCTGATCCAGTCTCATCACTCACATTTCCACATGAGCTCTCAGCTCTGGACAGACTAGACCTTTTAGAATCCTAGACTCTGGGATTGGAAAGAATCCCAAAGTTCACCCATTGCACACACATACACACACACACACACACACACCAGCCTCAGTCCCACCTCTGGGACTTTGCTCAGACCCTCTTCTTTTGCTGCTTCTAAAATCTAGTCTTTCATTTTCTTGTATCCTCCTCTAGGATCAAAACTTTAAATTTTTACACTGTTCTTCAAAGAGGCTTTACATGCTCAGGTCTTTCTGATTCCACACAAAGTTCATTTTGTTCTTAGGGAATGAATAAAGGAAGTTAGGAGTAACAGAAAGGCAGATTTGACGAAGCTCTGGCTCTGGAAACAGACCTAGGATTGAACCCTGGCTCTGCTATTTGTTAGCTTGTGACTCTGCACTCGTGTTTTGTTCTTGTCTTTACTCTGAGCCTCAATTTTCTTATGTGTAAAGCGAGGACTATAATAGTAGCTACTTACAATGATTACTGGAAGAGTTAATGTGATCATGAATGGAAAGTGTTTCACGTGACGCCAGACACAAGGTGAGCACTCAGCACATGTCAGCTCTTTTTCGCTGTGAAGTCAAAGATATGTGAACAATCTGAAAAAGAATAGACTTATATATATGTTATATATATGTAACATATATGTATAACTGAATCACTTTGCTGTACACCTGAAACTAACACAACATTGCAAATCAACTATACTTGGATTAAAAAATAAATAAAGGGAAAAAAAATCAATGAAAACCTCAAAAAAAAAAAGATATGTGAACAAAGAAGTTGCAACAGGGCTCTCAATGCAGACAGACTTAAAAAATAAGGGGTGTGTGTGTGTGTGTGTTAGGCAGCAGGGGAGTATGTGCAGGATTTTTCAGTTCAATAAATGAAAAGTCAATGTGCCTAAGAGGCTAAAGTCAGAGGTCAAATGACCTTGTCCAAACTCAGGTTTTGTTTGTTTATTTTTGTTGTTTTCCATTGTTTCTGTCTTTTAGTTCCTCTCTACCTTCCTCACGGGTGTAGTTCTGAGGCTCCCCGTGGTGGCGAGACGTTGTCAGCAGTATCACTTTCCTGGCTTCTCATTGTAAGTCCTGGGAGGAAAGAGCGTGAGTCTCTCAGAAGTCTCAGCCAAGGAATCACTGCCTCTAACTGGCCTTGGTTGGCTCACAAGCCCTTTGCTGAGCCATCAATCCCTGTGGGCAAGGGAATCTGGTGATCAGACCACCTGCTCAACTCCCGAGACCCCTCCTGAGTTCTTGGGTGGAGAGTGTGAGAACGTGGTGCCCTGGAGTGCATCAGACTACTACGATCAGAAGAATAATTCGGAGGGGTGGGGGGGAGGACAATACACTCCCACAACCCTGTAGACCACAGCATTATTCCTGATGGTAAAAACTTAGAAATTACCCACAAACGAGTTTAATGAATGATAGAATATACCTATGGGAATCTAGGAAAACAGTCACTTTAAATGAAAATTTGAATGATGTGGGGAAATTAACAACCTGTTCAGTGAAAGAAGCCAGAATATAAATACACACACACATACACACGTTACAACACTTAAATGCTAACAAGGAATAGAAAGTGTTGCAGGAGTAATGAGCAAAGCATCTAACCCCGCTGAGCCAGAGAGCAGAGGAAAGAAGCATGCTCCGAGGAGGACACTAGAATTACATAGAGCATAGCATGATTAGCTAATCGCCCCAGATATAAACCCAGAGTCCAGTGAGAGGTAAGTCAATTTTCTTTTGCCCATCAATATTTTTAACATTATCAGAGTCAACAAAAACCTCCAAGACATGCCCTGAGCATGCATCTGCCTCCTTTTTTTCTCATCTTCCTAGAGAAAATGCGTGGAAGACATCAAATTCCTATGTGAGAAAGAGTCTCCGGGTTTTTATAAAAGCAAAAATTGTGTGCCATTTCTACAGGAAAGTTCAACACTATACAATGATATATGAAGTAGGAAAGACACAGGGAGATTAATGAGGAATTGAGGATGCCCCAACCTGTGTTTGTCACTCTTCTAGGGCTTCCCTGGTGGCGCAGTGGTTGGGAGTCTGCCTGCCAATTCAGGGGACGCGGGTTTGCGCCCTGGTCCGGGAAGATCCCACATGCCGCGGAGCAACTGGACCCGTGCGCCACAACTACTGAGCCTGCGCATCTGGAGCCTGTGCTCCGCAACAAGAGAGGCCGCGATAGTGAGAGACCCACGCGCCGCAATGAAGAGTGGCCCCCGCTTGCCACAACTAGAGAAAGCCCTCGCACAGAAACGAAGACCCAACACAGCCATAAATAAATAAATAAATAATAGTTCTTCTATTATCTATTAATGGGTAAATATATATATAGAGAGAGAGAGAGAGAGAGCGAGAGAGAGCAAGAAGTTATGTGACTTCAGTAATGCTTTCGATTTTATTAATTACAGTACAATCCACAATTCTGTTGAAAAATAACAATACAAATTGTTGCTTGGCATACACAGAGGTCCCCAGATCCTTGCCAGTGTCCATGCTATTGGGTGAAGCTGGTAAAACCTGTGCAACTCCCAGAAATTCCTAAAATTTCCTAAAAATCCTCTTTGGACACCCTGCTCCCCATTCCCCGATTTCCCTCTCAAAACACTTGGGAAAGTTCTCTCCCTGTCTCCACACTGTTCCAGCACTCCTCTGGGGCCACCTGCTCCTGGGATGTTCATCCTCCTGTTCATCAGTGTGTGTCTCTCTCTATTTTGATCATGAGAGGCAGCCCCTTTAGAATTCTCATGAGAAAAGGTCCTCCACATCTCTACACTTGATTTCATTTTGGTGCCTCTCTCAAGGCCACCTCTTTCCAGTTACAATTTCTCAGCTCTTCCAGGTATATAGGGCTCACCAACCCTTTCTAGGTTCATACTGGATCCAGCCTATTGTCAATTTTTATCAAGCTTCCCCAGGATCCATATATACCTTCTTATCTTCTCTGTCTCCTGTCAAGCAGGCTCCAAACTTTATATTATTGGTCATCAGCCAATGAGAAAAAGCTGGGAAAGAAGATCTCAGCCCTTCTCTGTCCACATCACTCTTTCTTTAATAGTAGCATTCTGAGATAAAGAAGATGCGGAATATATATATATATATATACACACGCGCGCGCGCGCACACACACACACACACACACACACACAATGGAATATTACTCAGCCATAAAAAAGAATGAAACAATACCATTTGCAGCAACATGGACGGACCTATAGATTATCATACTAAGTGAAGTCAGTCAGAAAGAGAAAGAAAAATACCATATGATATCACTTATATGTGGAATTTAAATGTGACAAAAATCAATTTATCTACAAAACAGAAACAAATTTATGGGCATAGAGGACAGACTTGTTGTTGCCAAGGGGAGGAGAGGGGTAGGGGAGGGATGGGTTAGGAGTTTGGGGTTAGCAGATGCAAAGTATTATACATAGAATAGATAAACAACAAGGTCCTACTGTATAGCGCAGGGAACTATATTCAACATCCTGTAATAAACCATAATGGAAAAGAATATGAAAAAAGAATGTATATATATATATGAATATATATATTCAGTTATATATATATAACTGAATCACTTTGCTGTACAGCAGAAATTAACACAACATTGTAAATCAACTATACTTCAATAAAAATAATTTTAAAAAAAATAGTAGCATTCTGAAAGCAAGACCCTTCCCCTTCCCCACCTCTTTTTTGTAGAAACCCAAGGGATGACTCTTTCGGTAGAAATTTCAAACCAAGGAAAGAAGAGATGGCAATATCTTGAAGATGATGCCATTTTAGACTCCTGTCTAGATCAACCTCCCAATCTTCCTTGTAGAGATTTCTTGACTTTCTGGAGTCTGAGGTTGGTTTGTTTCTTTCTCCCAGCAATTTTCTTGGGTGAATTTTCTCTTGACAGCCCTAAATCCCTGTGTGCCTCTCTGCTGATGCTCTGAGTCCCATCTAACCCAATATTAATTACAATCTTCTTTCTTAATTTGAGTTGGAATGTTTTATACCTCCTAGGGGTAGTGTGATCAGTTAACATATTGTCCTGATAGGAACACTCTAGAGTGCAGAGAGTATTTTTAATAATTCATTTGGCAAAATGGGCATAAATCAGGCCTCTCCTGAGCAAACACAGACATTTGATCACTATTCACTGACCCTAACAAAGAGACTTACCCATAATAGACAGTAAATATCACTTCACTCATGGGGTCCAATGTGTCATGTCATTTCCTGATGTTCAGTACCTTTTAAAGTTCCATTTTTTTGTCTTTGTTTTTCTTCTATTTTGTAACTCCAGTTATATGCAGCAAGATATAATAGCAGGTTCTTTCCTGATCCATCTTAAACTGCCCCCATTAAACCTTTTTCTAAAAATGATATTTTTAAACATATCACAGTCTGTGATATTAAACTACAAGAACTAATTCATTCATTTGACATCTATATATTCTTTATTTTTTGTATTGAAGTATAGTTGATTTACAATGTTGTGTTAGTTTCTGGTGTACAGCAAAGTGATTCAGTTATACATATATATCAGAGTATACATATTCTTTTTCAGATTCTTTTCCATTATAGGATATTACAAGATATTGAATATAGTTCCCTATGCTCCACAGTAGAACCTTGTTGTTTATCTATTTTAGAGCAATTGTATATGAGACACTTAGAGAATCCCAAGCCCTGTGCAAGGAAAGACGATCCAGCCAAGGACACCATAGACTCGTGCTCGGTCCTTGCCCTCCCAGAACCTGCAGGGTCTGCTGCAGGGATTATACAGGTAAACACGTGACTACGACACAGTGTGGCGAGTCCTCTGATGGGGAATGTGGGGGACTGTGGTGTGCACAGTGGGATATCCCAATACTCTTCTTCCCAAGTTCCCATACACACCTACCACCTGGAGTCAAGAAAGTTCGCATTACCCATCACCCCTCACTCGTCCTCTCACTGCCTCATCATAGAATCCAGTAAATCATAAATTCACTCAATTCTACCTCCCGAATAACTCTCAAATCTTTTCCTTTGTTTTCTTCCCACTGTTTCCCCCCTTAGGAAAAGACTGTAAAGCTGAACCATTTTTATGCATCCCCCAAGTTCCAAAATCTGGCTCTAGGAGATGATGACAATAATCTGTGCCTGAGAAGATGGACACCAGCGAAGGGAAGGGACAGTGAAGATGAAGAAGTCGAAGGGGAAAAGGGCACTTGGAAGAGCCCTGAAGAAAACCAATGAGGAAGAGAAAATGTAAAACAGACGGAGAAATGAGAGAGTTAGGGAGAAACCCCACAGAGTAGAAAACCAAAGGGAAGAATTTCCAGAAAGAGAAAGGTGGTTAACAGTGTCGATGCTGGGACTTCCCTGCTGGTGCAGTGGTTAGAACACCGCACTTCCACTACAGGGGTCAAGGGTTCGATCCCTTGTCGGGGAACTAAGATCCCGCAAGCTGCGCTGTGCAGCCAAAAAACAACAACAACAACAACAAAAAACAGTGTCAGTGCTGCCAAGGGATCAAACAATCTAAGAGCTGAGAAGTGAGCACTATATTTAGCAATGTTCATCATTTGAGTTAGTTTCTCACAATCAGATTATTGAATGTCTACAAGATGCAGGGCCTTCTTTAAAGGACGTAGAAAATTTGCAAGTCCAAGTTGCTGCTTTCCCCAGGGCTGACCATCTAGTTGAGAAACAAAGGCACTGGAAATAGTTCCTCCTTTCTCTGCAGACAAAAAACCCTGTAAATGCTACAGTATGTAACGAGCCACATGAGTGGCACAAACATACCGACTTTTCTAGAATGAATACCATGGATCAGGAAAGTTGTGTTTTTCCTGGAATCTATATTTTAAGATTATTGTTAACACCCCAGCACACCTCCAGATAAAATAGCCAAAATGAAGAATGATTTAGAAACCACTTTAATACAGAAATAACCGAAGAATTGGGGCTGTATTTGGATTAGTCAAGAGAGCTATGATAGCTTTCATCAAATATTTGAGAGGCACTGGTATCAAGGAAGGATGATATTTCTTTTTGTATTGCTCCCAAGGACAGACCACAAACAAGTAAAGTACAGGGAGGCAGAACTTATCCCAGAGAGAGAGAAAGAAATTCCCACTAATAATAGTGGCCTAAAAATGCAATGAGCTGCCATGTGTGTTTCCCGTCTTGGACATGTTCAAGTAAAGGTCAAAGGGTGTGTTAAAGGGTGAAAAGTGGGACTCAGCATTCTCCAAGTCGCCTTCAAACACAAAGATTTTGTGACTCCAGCTCAAAGATGGTCACTTCCTTCCAGGGTGGCAGAAAAGTCTTCCTGGAATTATTGGGATGTCCAATCTAGCCTTGGGAGACGGTTAGGATTGTAATGGGTGAGCACGAGGGGGAAAAGCATTTCACGTGGAAAGACAATAGACCCAACCTGCTGGAGCTGACTGTTCCCATGAGGCTCCAAAGTCATCAGAACCAAGCTGACAAAAGCTTTCAACACCAGGGTAAGGGATTTGAGCAAAATCTTTTAGGCAACAAGGGGCTATGGAAGATGTTTGTGCAAGAAAATACAATTCAATTAAGAAAAGCATCAAGGAAGGTTGTTGTGGCATTTACTTAGGACAGATTAGAAATGGGTGAGATTGAAAGAAGCAGAGGATTATTAGGAGGGATAGGGCTTCCCTGGTGGTGCAGTGGTTGAGAGTCCGCCTGCCGATGCAGGGGACACGGGTTCGTGCCCCGGTCTGGGAAGATCCCATATGCCGCGGAGCGGCTGGCCCGCGAGCCATGGCCGCTGAGCCTGCGCGTCCAGAGCCTGTGCTCCGCAAAGGGAGAGGCCACAACAGTGAGAGGCCCGCGTACCGGGGAAAAAAAAAAAAAAAAGAAAAGAAAATAGGAACCTAAACTCAGGGAATGGGAATAAAATAAAAGGTTAGCATAAGGGAAACTTTGGGGAAAGAAGAATCCACAGGACTCGGTGACTGGTTATGTTGGGAAAGAGGCCGAAGGAAAAATCAGATGAATGAATGAAAAGGTTTAAGTTCGTGAGAGAGGGATGATGAGAGAAGCAGTGCCTTTAAAACAACAGGGTCAGGGAGTGTAATCTGAGAGACCAGTAACGATCCCAACATGGGAAGCCAGTCTACAGAGAACTCTGGCCAAGCCGACACCTCCAAGTCGGGTAGTGTCTCACTTGCATCCAGTGGAATATTACCAGCTGGTATCTTGGAGGAAATTGGATTTCTTGATTTTCCAAATGAGCCAAGCTGTTGTGCTGGCAACCAACACACATGACAGGCAGTTAGCCAAGCATAAAGCAACAGGTTTAAAACATGGGAGGGTGTAGATAAACTATCTCTAGCCTTTAGCTAAGGGGACATCACAGAAACAAATGAAAAAGAAATCTTCCCAAACCCCAGAGCCATCGATTTTTTTATACTGCTGTCATATAAAAACATGTATAAAACTATTGTGAGATCTACTTTCTTTCTTATTGGGAAATAAGGCAAAGAGGGATACTTTGAAGCAAAAGCATTTTTGGAGGTAGTACTTGAGATAATATTGGGGGAAAAATCTCTTCAACATAACTTAGGCTCAGTCTGTGTAGAAAAAGTAAATACAGATGCAGAGCTGGTGAATTTGAACAATGTAGAGAAACAGACTGGATCGTTCAGGCTGCTAAACCTGCCTTTTTTTTTTTCTCAACAGTGGTGGGTTTTATTTTGTTTCGTTTTGGTTTTGCTTGGATTATCTGGACAATTACCTCAACTCTCTATTTCACTCTGGTTCTAGAGACATAGTCTTCTAAGTGTTCTATTTTTATCATGTTCAAGTAAGGACCGAACACAATGAGCTCATTGAAATGAGCCTCACTAAAAGGATTAAGCCAGTTTAAAGGATATGTTTCCAGCACATCCTCTATTTTCCATGATGTAGAAAAATAAGCAATTCTGTGCCCTTGGTCTACCCTCTCCATTAATAATAGTTTCCTCCTCAGAGGCAAGGGTGAAGCAGAAAGCCACCTCTGGGCAAATACTCATGTTGATAAGGGCAAAAGGAAGCACAGCCATCTGGAAAGCACGTCTAATTGCCCAAGTCGTGCGGCCCCCAGTCCAGAGCTCTGGCAGCTCCCTGGAAGGCTGACCAGGGTTTCTCTTGCATCGTGACTTCTCTAAGCAAATTTGAAATTCAGTGATTCCCTCCAGTTCTTGGGGCCAATTGGAAGACTGCAGCCAGGGGGTCTGGGTTGGAGTCGCTTGCACCATAAGCTCTAGATACTAATAGGATCCAGTGGCTGGGAATAGCTGGAAGCTTTGGAAGGCAGTTTTCTTTCTCAGCTCTCTTTTGGTCTGGTGATCTTGGCCTCGGTAACTCCATATAAAGACCGCTCTCCTTTTAAGTGAGCTTAAGACAAACAGCATAGGCGCTTCTTGGAATATTATTTTGCAGACGTATCAGCACTTTTCTATTTACATGAAAAGAAAAGGCGGTGAAAAGGGACTGAACAGCTTCTGGCTGCTGGTGAAGAAGAGAAGTAAGGTGCAGAATGGGGAGGTCCCTTCTCCAGGCCATATTCCCTGGGCCTGAACTCCTCCAGCCAGCTCCACGCAGCTGAAAAATTCGCCTCAAAGAGCACACCCCATACATGCCTTACTACCAGAGTGTGACCTGGGACAGAGACTAAACACACACAAATTATTTTAAGACCTTAGAATCACTGTTACCCAGAGGGCAATGTGGTTGGCAGGGCCAACACAGAACTTGCCTTACATCTGAATTTTCATAGCAATCACCTTGTTTTTATTTAGATTGAATTTTAGAATCAGTAAAACTAGCAAAAGTCTTTCTAAAGATGCTTTTAGTTCAAATCCATGTAGGGACTTCCCTGGTGGTCCAGTGGGTAAGACTCCATGCTCCCAATGCAGGGGGCCTGGGTTCGATCCCTGATGGGGGAACTAGATCCTCCATGCATGCCGCAACTAAGAAACCTGCATGCTGCGACTACGAGCCTGCATGTCGCAACTGAAGGATCCCGCGTGCCGCAACTAAGACCCAGTGCAGTCAAAATAAATAAATTAATATTTAAATAATTAATTAATAAAATAAAATAAAATCCATGTGAGAACAGAAACAGACTCACAGACATAGAAAACAAACTTAGGGCTGCCAAAGGGAAGGGGGTAGGGAGGGATAAATTGAGAATCGGGTATTAACAGATACACGCTACTGTATATAAAATAGATAAACAAAAAGGATCTACTGTATAACAAAGGAAACTATATTCAATATCTTGTAATAAGCTATAATGGAAAAAAAAATCTGGAAAAGAATATATATATATACATATATATATGTATAACTGAATCACTTTGCTGTACACCTGAATCGTTGTAAATCAACTATACTTCAATTTAAAATAATATTAAAAATAAAATAAAATCTATGTACGATCAAGGATACATCGGTAGCCCATATTAGTAATTACTATGACTGTTGTTATTGTTCTGATTACTATAGAGGGGGTGATTACAGAGCTGACTGAGGTACAGGTTAAGGCTGCCCAAGCCACAGGTTTAATCCCAAAAGAGAACTTCAAGAAAAAACCCTTATGAGATGGTGCCCAGAATCCATTTAAAGGTTTATAAACCTCAGAGAAACAACTGGTCTGGGAAGGAACCAGCCTATTTATGATGGCGACATACTTTACAAAAGCTCCCAGAGAGGGCTGACAGGGCAAGCAAAGAAAGAACTTTCTTAAGTAAATATCAAATCAATTAAAGGAACAGATCCATGGAAATCAATCATTTACAGAAACAGGTCTTACCTGTGGTTTCTAACACAAAATGCACTACATGCTACACCTCGAGTAACTCAAGAAAAATGGATTCCAAAGTGATTCAAACTCCATACACTATGAGTAAGAGGCAACAGGCTAAAGCAAACCCTGCAAAACAAAGCTTTTAAAGATATAAAAATGCATAAACCTTTCTTATCAGAAAAGAGGTGAATGAATATTACGGTATTCTTCTAGCATGTTTGCTTTAGCATTTGTCATGTAGTTATTCTGTGCAAAGGTAAGGTCTGGTATGCAGTGTAATTATTTTCCCACCTCCTTCTGTCACAAGGTCGACTTAAAGGGCAATTTCTTTCCTTAGTTCTTTAAATGCTTCCAAAAAGATATCTTAAGGTCAAGAAATGCCAACAATGTGCAAATATCTTTCAGGAGTAGTCGATTTCCCCCTAGTACCATTAGGGGAAATTTTATTGTAGTCAGTCTAAGGCAAGTTAATGGAAGATCATATTTCTATTTGCTCTGGGACAGTATTAGTAATTGGAACCAGGAGGAAGAAAGGCCTCAGCTCTGGAGCCCTGCCCTCCGGGTCAGGCTGCCTTCATTCTCTAGTCTGGATTCCACAGGGTGTCCAAGTGACATTTCATGTAATTTATCACACGTACCTATGTGTATTTCATGTAATTTATGGGAAACACGTAGCTATATGTACATATTGTTATATGGTTTCTATTGAGACCTCCTCTCGAGACTTGTAAGCTTTTCAGGTTGGTGAAGCCTTTTTTCTTTTTTTTTTTTTCCTTTCAGCCACGCCACATAGCATGCGAGATCTTAGTTCCCCGACTAGGGATCTAACCCGTGCCCCCTGCAGTGGAAGTGCAGAGTCCTAACCACTGGACCGCCAGGGAATTCCTGGCAAAGGCTTGATTATAAGACTCAGATTAGTGATACAACACTTCTATGAGATTTGGTAGCTGAGGATTTTTGTGTTCTTTGCAAATCAGTCATAGTGAGACGGAGTTTGATGAAATAACTGAAGTCTGGTAAACAGATTAATACTTCTTTATCCAAACAAATTGGGCAAATTCCCCCAGTACTATTTAGTCATGTACTGGTATATTTAACAAATATTTTATTGGTGTCTGTCATGTACCTGACATTATGCAGGGCACTGGCAGGACAAAAGTGAATAAAATAGGCTAGCCCTCCTAAAGGGAGAAGTGTCTTTGTAGTAATGGAACTGTTCTGTACCTTGATTGTACCTGTAACATGAATTTATACATGGGATAAAATTTCATAGAGCCACACGTGCACATACACACACACATATATACACAAGCGTATATAAACTGATGAAATTCCCATTAGGTCTGTAAGTCTAGACAATAGTGTCGAAGCAATGTCAGTTGCTACAGTTAATATTTCTACATTTAAAAATCTGAGCATACTTGGTTACTTTAAGTATTCATAATGTCAAAGAAAATTTGACCTACTGGAGTAAAAAGTCAACCTTGTAAATTTAAAATGTATAATTGTATAAGGTGTTTAGACTAGTTGAAATCTAACTTTATACATAATATTAGAATATTTAAGTTTATCCACATTTATGTTCCATTAGATTTAGAAGAGTTAAGAACTTGGGAAGAATTTTCTTTATTAATCATACAGCTGTACTATTTAGTAGGAAAATCATGTGTGTTAAACATATAAATACAGTTTTAAAGGTTTAAGGGTGTTTATTTTACAAACATTTTTAAGTTCCCATAAAAGTAATGTTAAAATTTGCTAGACTTTTAATTAGAACAATATTTACAAGTTAAACTTAAATGTTTATGGAAGGGGCTTCCCTGGTGGCGCAGTGGTTGAGAGTCTGCCTGCCAATGCAGGGGACACGAATTCGAGCCCTGGTCTGGGAGGATCCCACGAGCCGCGGAGCAGCTGGGCCCGTGAGCCACACTACTGAGCCTGCGTGCCTGGAGCCTGTGCTCCGCAACAAGAGAGGCCGCGACGGTGAGAGGCCCGCGCACCGCGATGAAGAGTGGCCCCCACTCACCACAACTAGAGAAAGCCCTCGCATAGAAACAAAGACCCAACACAGCCAAAAATAAAAAAAAATAAAAATAAAATGTTTATGGAAGAACCAAGCATTTATCATTTAAATGTAGAGTAGATAAATTTAATTTTACTATACTGAATATTAATTTTTGTATACCTAAAGTAAACTCTGAATAATCTCTTCTCTGCATAAAACCACCCTTAAAAAATGCTCTCATATTTATAGCTTGAATGCCAAGCTACTGAAAAAATTTCCACCAGGAGACAGTCCCTATGAGTCCTGGAAAAAAATTGTGACATATAGATTCAGTGGAACAAACCAACTTTTGCCTATGTATTAAATGAAGTGGTTTGTCCTGAGGACATCTATGGAGTTAAATGCCAAATCTGAGATGTTATCTTAAAAAGGAAGGAAGGAAGGAAGGAAGGAAGGGAGGGAGGGAGGGAGGGAGGGAGGAAGGGAGGGAGGGAGAGAAGGAAAGAAACCTTTCTTAACGAGGATCCCCTCAAGGTCATCACAATTTCTCCTAAGCACAGGCATTAGCTCCTTCCTTAATGTTGTAAACATGTTTTGCTACATCACTTCTTACATTGAAGTGTAAGTTTTTGTTGCATATCTATTTTCCCACCTCACCACGAGTTCCTACTAGATTAGGGATCATTTTCTATTCACCTTTGTATTCCAGGGATGCCAACACTCGGAGCATCTTAAACTTCATGAAAAGCTGCCATAGCTGTCTCTCATGGACCTGGGATTAATTCTTAAGATTTTCTTCCCACCAACCTCTTCAAAATCCAGACACCAACCCAATTGGCTTCATGCCTTAGCTTCCTAGATTCATCCAGCCCTATTTGGATCTCTGACCTGGTTTCAAATTGTTTATACTGGCCATGACCTGGCACTCACAGCCTTAGGACACAGCTTCTTGCATTTTCCCACTGACTCCACCCACTCCAGGGCAGGACCAAGTCTGTGAAGGAAGAACATCAAACATTCAGAGCTTGGGAGAATGTCTGGAAATCACAGTGGCCCAATAAGTGTTTAAAGACTAAAGTCCTGGGCTTCCCTGGTGGTGCAGTGGTTGAGAATCTGCCTGCCAGTGCAGGGGACACGGGTTTGAGCCCTGGTCTGGGAAGATCCCACATGCTGTGGAGCAAATAAGCCCGTGAGCCACAACTACTGAGCCTGTGCGTCTGGAGCCTGTGCTCCGCAACAAGAGAGGCCCGCGCACCGCGATGAAGAGTGGCCCCTGCTCGCTGCAACTAGAGAAAACCCGCGCACAGAAGCGAAGACCCAACACAGCCAAAAATAAATAAATAAATTTATTTTAAAAAAAAAAGACTAAAGTCATTCAATAATCATCTAATATTTCCTGAACACCTACATTGTTCAAGTTGCTTTGCTGAGAACAGGGATATTAAAAAGTAGTAAGATATGGTACCTGCAGTCAAGAGGATGGTGAACAACAGAAGTGCTCTTATACAGTTTTATACAAAGTGCCATAGGATCACATAAGACAAGAGCACAACACAGACTGGAGAGAAAGGGTAATAAAGAAAAGATTTCTCATAGTGTGTGGCCCTGTTAAATTTTGCTAGCTAGATCAGGGCTTTGTGATTACTTCAATGTGAGGAACTGAAAGGGGTCTACAAGGACTTAGGGAATAGTGCTTGATGAAGCCACTCATTGAGATCGGGAATACAGAAGGATGTGCTGATCTTTGGGCTGTCGATTAATGTCAGTTTGGGACATGTTGAGTTTGAGATGCATATGGATCTAAGTGGATATGTCCAATATGCAACTATATACCAGTGTCTACAGTTCAGAAGAACTCCAAGAACTGGAGTTGTAGATTTGGGAGTTATCAGCATGTATAGCCTCAAAAGTGAACGAATTGTTTCAGGGATAATAGAACACTGAGAAGAAAGCAAGAGTGAGAGTCTGGGGACTGTCCATACGGAAGGGTTAGGCAGAGGAAGAGGAAATCATTAGGGAATCTAGAATAGCAACGAGAGATTAAAAAAAAAAAAAGACAAAGAGAAAAACCAGGGGACCATAGTTGTGGTGGACATTGTTGGTTTCCTAACAAGTATCAACTGCCTGCTCTCCTTTACATAATTCCTCCCCCATGAAGTCTCTGGGCCTCTGGAGGCTGAATGTCTCTAGTTCCAAGAGTTGATCCAACCAGTCTAAAAATATCCCACCTGCTTTGCTGAGGACTGTGAGGGATAAGGAGCCCAGTGAGATTCAGGAAAAGTTTGATGAAGTGGGTGAAGGTGATCAAAAGATACAAATTTCCAACTATAAGATAAGTAAGTCCTGGGGATGTAAGGTACAGGATGGTGACTATAGTTAACAATACTGTACTGTATACTTGAAAGTTGCTAAGAGACTAGATGTGAAGTTTCTCATCACAAGAAAAAAACAATTATAACTAAGTGAGGTGATGGGTGTTAAGTAAACTTATTGTGGTAATCATTTTGCAATATATTCAAATATCAAATTATTATGTTATACACATTAAACTTACACAATGTTATATGTCAATTATATTTTAATAAAACTAGAAAAAATATATTAGAAACAGAGTTTAATGGGACTCCAGATGAATTCTTCATTATTCTCTTAGAAGAACTTTCTAAAGTAATGCCTTCTCTTCCTCCATATGGGCTTTGAAGCTCACACTTGCTGCAGCCACTCTCCCTACCAATCTGAGAAGGAAATCAACTGAAGGAAGCCAACCAAGCCAGGAGATCACAGGGTTATGGAGCTGGAGCCAACCCTGACCCTTGCTCTCCCTCTAGACTTCCATTCATGGGATCTATGAAGTTCCTTATTGCTTAAACCAATTTGGGTTGAGTTTTCTGTTCCTTTCTTCTGAAACAGAACTAACGGGTATAGTTGTGGCACAGAAACCAAAGGAGGTGAGAACTTCAGCCCAGAAGTGATCAAGAGTATCGAGTGGTACTGAAAGGCCAGTGATGAAGGGCCTAAAATGCATCCAAAGAATTTGGTAACCAGAATGTGTTGAAGGGAGCAGTTTCGGTGGTGGTAGCTGTGATGGGGCAGAGCCCAGACTGCAGTGGGGGGAGACCAGAATGGAAGTGAGCACTCAGAGAGAAGAAGCAGAGATTCTTCTGTAGTGAAGTTTGCCTGCAATGAGAAGTCATAATTATAGAGGAACGTAGCGTTGAGGCAAGTTTTGTTTGTTTACTTTGAAGATTGAGAGCTACTTAGTGAATGAGTCAACAGGTGGCTCTCCAAGTTTCTTGCCATACCATGTTCTCCCCTCGCCCCAAGTTCAGCTGTAAAACTTCAGAAAAGTCAAAAGTAGCACCTCATGGAATTATACTCAATATTTTGTAATAACCTATAAGGGAAAAGAATCTGGAAAAAAAAAGAGTGTGTGTGTATATATATATATATATATTTACACCAAAAGTAGCACCACAGCATTTCACATTCCAAATTTTACATTAGACATACAGGACCCAAAAATGCAGAATGAAGCTACTAAAGCAATTCATCAGAAGAAGAAAAAGAAGAAGGACAAGGAGAGGGAAAGGGAGAGGGAGAGGGAGGAGAAAGAGGAAGAAGAAGAAGAAGGAGGAGGAGGAGGAGGAGGAGGAGAAGAAGAAGATGAAGAAGAAGATGAAGAAGAAGAAGAAGAAGAAGAAGAAGAAGAAGAAGAAGAAGAAGAAAGCATTTGAAGAAAAAAACACATGTACAAGAAAGTTCATGGCAACATTTTTTGTGACAGAAATATTGGGGAAAAACATAAATGATCTATTAATAGAGAAACGGTAAAACCAAAAAAATGATGCATTGAGTAGTATTCTATTAACCACTTACTCTGCAGCATTTGAAAAGAATGAGCTGGATTTCTATGTACTGATATGAAAAAATCAAAGTGAAAACATTAAATTATGGAACAATATGTGTGATAGGATCTCACATATGAAATTCAAAACAGATAGGATTGTTTATATTCATGCAGAGAAGAAAGGTCAAGAAGAATATACAACAAAGTCTCAACCGTGGTTACTTCTGGGAGGGAAGTGGGATATGGTATCGAGGGCAGGGAAGGGCATTTTAGGAAAGTGCAATTCATACATATTGTATACTTTTATGTAAGTTAAATTTTTACAAGGATAATTTTCTTTTGCATGTTCAATGAAAAAATAAGTACTTGCAGAAAAGTAAGGCAGTTGCAAAGCAGGAACTCAATTTTTACCCACCGGCATATTATTCTCCCTTAAACAGGGGAAAGGAAGGACCACAAAACTGATCATTTTTAATGTCTTTATCTCACATTATTAATGCCGAACGGATACAGTTTTGTACGCTATTTTTTTGGAGCATTTTAAAATTAATTAGTTGTTGGATGTGTGTAAAACCATTGGCATCAAGTTAAATTTATCTATAAGTAACTCCATACTCACCATCTGGTTAAATTTGGCATCATTTATTTTCAAATTGTAAGGCTACTCAAATAAAGCTGGCTGATGTTTCATGAAGATCCCCATATGAGCACATTTGCATTTATGAAATATACATTCTGAGGCTGACTGGGGAGACCAAGAGGCTCATAGAGAAATGAAACACTGAGAATCCAATGTTTAGATAAAGAATTTGCATACCTTCTATGTAAACATACAACCATTTTATAAATATATTGTCAAAAAGACCTTTCGATTTCTCTGAAACTATAGTTATGATTTCAAATCTAACATATCTAAAAACACATATAATTTAGTCCAATAATGCCCTTTAGCCATAGGCTATCAATAGTTTACCAAATAATCGACCCTTGTACATTGATTAGTTATCTGTTCCTAGTTCCAAAGGGCAATGTTATATGTTTTCCACACAGTTAATTTAACAAGCTATCAGATGTCACCTTCTCACAGAGAGAAAACTCCCCTGGTACCTGAGGTGGACAATTCAACATGTGCCCAAATGTGAATATAGGTCTAAATCATTTGGAGTCTGGAACAGAGTAACAGGTGCATCTAATCTGACCCTAAATATGGAGATATTCTTTCTGAGACATCAATGGTTTATTGGATAGGGGATCTTACACGTCTGAAGCCAGGTCCTGTAGTGACACCCCACCATGTATGGCAGACTGCAGGCAGGCAGTCTTCACTCAATTTGGTGATATTTTTTAATCACTGAGAAAAGCAAGAAAAATGGCCAGGAGAGTGAAAACCTACATAAGAATAGTTTACCTATGGTCAGGTCAGGCTTGTGAATAATATCTTAGTCAAAATAAGGCATAAAGGCCAGGAGATGTGAATCAAATAATTCTGGTACATAATGATCTACAATCTTTGTACAAAAGAATATAAGGAAAGACTTTCAGTGGAAAAATATGTACCTAGTCAACAGTTAAACATGTATAAAGCATATGCCACATACAAAACTGGTCACACAGCAGTAAACAGAATAAATAAGACCTCTGTCCTTTAGGAGTTTCCAAACTTTGAAAACTGACAAATATTATCCAAGAAAATCAAGTCTCCTATCTTAATACCGGATAGCTTTTATTTTCAATTTTTAGTTACTTCTACAAAGAAATAAGTCAAATATTTGTTTTATTTTTATTAGAAACTAAATAGAAGGGTATATTTTTTTCATTTTAAACATTTTCCACAATAAATTCTTAATACACCCACAAAAATGTTTAGTAAGATATAAGCAAACAGCTTTCTGATCGTACTACAGCATCATATTTAAAGGAAAATACAGAATATGCTTGTTCCATAAGGTCAGACAGAACCAAGCTCAATTTTTTAAATACAAAATTCAGATGATAAGCCCATTCAGTCTATAAGAGTTCTTTATAAAGTGGTTCTGAGTTTTGCACTGTTGCTATTACAAACTGGATGGCATTCATATCATCTTTATTACTCTTGAAGTATATTTCTTATATTTATTCATTTATCATGCAAGTTTAAATTCTCAATTTTTAATACCAGGGAATTCTCCTTCTCATAGCAATTACTGCAATACAAAATGGCATCCCTGATTATGAACCCTTTAAATTTTAGCTCCATAAAAACAGATTTTGTTGAAGAACTATAGGAAGAATGGCAACGTCATATATTTTTTCTATAAGCTCTATATTTTGTGGATTTTGCTTTAAAATATTCTAATAATGCTGAATATTAACTATAGGTTGTAATTTGATATTCACAACTGGGTAACAATTGGCATAACAGTCAGAAACTATCTCCAAAGAAACCAAGCAATGGTCCAAGAACAGGAACAAAAAAACATGGGCCAAAATTAATGCTAAGATACTTTCCTTGTAATACTTCCAAAGATTAGCATGAAGAGGTGACCCAAGAAGAGCCAGATATGCAGGAAATTTGCCCCTTATTTAAGGGATGAAAAATCTGAGGCCTACAAGGGCAAAGTAGTCTCCTGACCAGAGATACATAACTTGTTGGGAACATGAACAGGACCAGAGCTCAATTCTCCATATTTCCACTGGCTGCCATATCAAGATGTAGGGAAGGGGTTAAAAAATAGAGAAGGGCTTAGTCACCACCACCCCACACACACACACACACACACTCACACCCTCCAAATCTCCCACAGTTCTTCTCCTTCATTGTCCAAAATGCAGTGCCTTTCCCACTACTTATATATCTGAAGGGACTATCATTCATGTCTTCTCTTTCTAACATCTGCCTATGAGTTTAGGCAGAATTTATCTAAATTTCTATTTGATGGGGTTTTTTTAAATTATGAATCTAAGACCCGTTTTTTTTAATGTAGAAGTAAAATGTAACATTAATTTTTTTAATTTATTTTATTCAAGTATAGTTGATTTACAATGTTGTGTTAATTTCTGCTGTATGGCAAAGTGATTTAGTTACATGTTCTTTTTCATATTCTTTTCCATTATGGTTTATCACAGGATATTGAATATAGTTCGCTGTGTTAGACAGTAAGACCTTGTTGTTTACCCATTCTATACGTAAGAGTTTGCAGCCGCTAACCCCAAACTCCCAATCCATCCCTTCCCCCTCCCCCCTTCCCCTTAGCAACCACAAGTCTGTTCTCTAAAAAAGTAACATTAATTCTTAAATGGAGCCCAGTGATTTAGGGTTGATTGATTATCTGTATTCCATTTAAGTCCTACGTTAAAAAAAAAAAAAAAGTAAAAGGAAGCAACGCTATTAAAACAATACAGTAACTTTAAAGAAAGCAGGGACCATAATCATAGCAATTTTTCAGTCTTTACTGAGTATTTTCCAATACAATTTTTAACTAATTTCTTCTCAGCATTTTTTTTCCATGTGTTATAATTCCATAATGGGTTGGGTTCTAAGAAAAAAATAGAAAAGAAAACATGGTCCTTATAAAGTAGAATCACAATTTAAATTTTAAACACTGAAACGGAATGTCCTTTGAGTGTGATTTTTGCCCCCTCAAAGCAGGGCTCCTTTTGATGTCCTGGGAGAGTTCAGTGCATGGAGATACAGGAGTGAGGAAGAAAAGAAGAAAAGATGGACAGTGGCTGGACGTTGGCATCAAATTTCAAATCTGGGATGCTGAATTTTCCTTACAGCCCTAAAACCATATTCTGAGATGTAGGAGCCTGCTGATTCTGAGCCCACTTGAAAGAGAAAAACCTAGGTCCCCAGGCTCCTGAGGGCTTTCATTGATAATCAGGAGAAAGATTTTTAGGCAATCAGACCAAGAAATTTTGAAATGTTAAATCATGTGATTTTTTTAAATCTGAGAAACTACTTTCTACATAAACAACACTCCAGGAAAACATTACAATTAGGAAGATAGAATACTGCGATGATCCAGTTTGGGAAAAAATGAAAAGTGGCTTTTTGAAAATAAATTGTTTTGCTCTTCAAAAGCAGGGTTTGTTTTTTTTTAAGCTGTGAATATACCTAATACTAAATACTAGTGTCTTCTCCTCTGTCAATCAAAGACAATAAGTAGAAACATATTTTTGGCCTTTTTCTTCTAATTTTTAAGCTTTTAGTAAATCATACCATTTGCCCCAGGTTAATCTAAAAACTAATGTCATGGGAGAAATTTGACATAGCAGGCCCAAGATCAAAGTCAGGTCCCATCTTAGGCTGGCCAGTCTTTCCTTCCTATGGTTCCTCTTAGTGCCAGGAGAGAGCCTCGTGGGGCGGAGGGGAATTTTACTCCCAGATTGTGCCTCCCACGTAGAGCCCTGGGCTGTTGTAAGGTTGGCCTCATCTTCATTGCATCTCTTTCCCTGCTCAGATGAGTGCATCTGCTGGAGCTAAAGGCTCATACAACCAAAGACTGATGGTGGAAACGTCACTTGCAAGTTGGAGTTAGGCTAGACCACTGAGACAGTGCTACCTGAAGGAAATGTGTAAAAAGAACACAGGCTGGGCATTCAGGGCACTACTGGATGCAATGCCAAGAGTTTCCAAAAACACTAAGAATTCAAAGGCATTCATTGGTGTCCCATATTGATAAGAAGCTATGATAGGGACTCTACACTAAGCTGTTGGGAAAGAAAGAGAGAGAGTGTGTGATTAAATCACACTAAACCATTCGGGGCTGTCTTAAATGACAGTTTAGTAACAGGACAGGTATTTCTAGGTCCTAGCTGCACTGGGTAGTCATAGAGGGAAGTTATAGCAAACTAGGCCAGCAGAGTATTTCCGTCCTGTCTAATTCAGCCCTTACAACCTTCCATCTCGTCTCCACCTTAGAAAAAGAAAAAAGAAAAAAGAGGGACTTCCCTGGTGGTCCAGCAGTTAAGACTCCACACTCACAATGCAGGGGACCAGGGTTTGATCCCTGGTCGGGGAACTAGATCCCACATGCCACACCTAAGAGCCTGCATGCTGCAACTAAAAAAACAAACAAGGGCTTCCCTGTTGGCGCAGTGGTTGAGAGTCCGCCTGCCGATGCAGGGGACACGGGTTTGTGCCCCGGTCTGGGAAGATCCCACATGCCGCGGAGCGGCTGGGCACGTGAGCCATGGCCGCTGAGCCTGCGCGTCCGGAGCCTGTGCTCCGCAACGGGAGAGGCCACAACAGTGAGAGGCCCGTGTACCGCAAAAAAAAAAAAAAAAAAAAAAAAAAAAAAGAAAGAAAGTAGAGAAAAAGAGACTGAAAGGAGAAACAAAATAATGGAATCATACCAATCATTTTTCTATCTTGAAGAACGCAAAGTCAGCTTGTTTCTTTACATCCATTCTGGCACTTGTTCAATGTTTTATCATGTAATATCTCATAAAAATAAATATATAAATATATAAATAATTTGAATACTAAAAGTCACCTGAGGAGTTACAGCATAACGGTACACCCTTCAGAATTGGTCTGGCACTCTGCACTAAGATTTTTTATTCAAAAAATCCCCTGATTCTACGCTTTTATCTTAATGGGTTTCATAGAGCCAAAGTAGCTAGAATTTTTTTTTAACTATTTGATTTTTTTAAGGATCAGGAGATTCTGAAAAAAAATTTTTTTTTCTTTTGGGAGATTTTTTTAAGTCTCTGTCATAAATAACTTCTAAAGGGCTGCCAAATATATCATTAGGGGTGTGACTCAAAGATCTTCTGTTATCTAACACAAACAGATGGAGAAGACTTGAACTCTTGGAATTGCAGAAGATGCTAGATTCTCTATATTGGAAGAGGGAAAGAGAGACATCAGTAACACCCCCGTAACAACCACGAACAGTAAGTGCGTCCTAAGGGTCAGTCACTGTCTTAAATGTTTTACGTACATTATCACATTTAATCTTTAGAATAACCTGTAGAACAGGTATTAATTTTCCTCCTCTACAGGTGAGGAAACAGGAGCTTATAAAGATTAAGCATTTTGTGCAAGTCAATCCCATTAGTAAGTGGAGCGAACTCAAGTCTGTGCGACTCCAAAGGCTATGTGTATGTGCTTGGCCACTATACTTCCTCATACCATCAGGTTCAGCAAAAGAAAAACACTCACTCAGGGATGCACCGTCAACGTGCAAGTTGCCACAGAGTCATGGAATCTCAGAGTGGTCACCCTTATTCCAAATTTCAATTCCCTCAACATGACAAATATTATTTCTAGTAAATATCTAGTTTCAGCTCCCTGTTGGGAAGTTTAGCAGGGGAGAAAAAGGAGAAAAGAAATCTAGATAATCACAGAACATCTCTTTGTGATATCCCCTTTATCTGTACACTTGTCTGGAAAGAGAGGGAAAAAAAAAAAAGTAGAACTAAGCTGGAGTTCCATATGGTAATAAAAAATCAGCTTTCTCTTCAGCTATAAACAAATCAGTTCTAAGGCAAGTAGGAGCCTTGTATTAATGAAATGATGCCCTTATAGTTGCTCCCAGATGTGCAGAAAAAATAATGGTCCTTATGAGCCCCAGACCAGAGATAATATTGGAAATTCATCAATAAAATAATAATATTTGTCTCATTTGCATAGAGAGACTTTAAGGTGATACGTTGAAATTTACGAGCCCAGGTTACTCAAACTTGGAAAGGCAAGCATGTCAATCTCAGCTGGGAAACAAAGTCCCATAAATTGTGTGCTGTGATTTTCCAGGCGGGGACAAAAGTCAGAAGCCTAAAGTAAAAGATCAGTTAGGGAGGGTTTGTAGTTAAAGATAGTGGATTAAACACATACGTTTATTCTCTCTCCTGAAACTCCCCAGAACTACAGTAGAGAGGGTTTTGTTAAGCACACTGCTCCCAAGGGCAAAGAGAATGGGAGACATAATAGCAAAAAATAATAATAATAATAACTTTCAAAGTAGGGGTTGGAAAGAGGGAGAACAAATGAGAGTAAAATAAAGTAAGGAGTCCAAGAAAGCAGAATCCTAAAATCAGCAGCTGAGGGAGCCTAGCATTCTCCCTTTGACCAAGCAACTGCCCCTCCCCTCCTTCCCCCTTCCCCAGCGGAGCTGGGAGCCCTTCCTGCTCTGGAGCGGGTGAGGCACGGGGCACGTGGGCCGGGCCACCACTGTGCTGAAAGCCAGAGGATTAAGTGCAAAGGAGGCAAGCATCACATACCAGATGTTGTGACCTCCCAGGCCTTTTCTCCAAAATGACTCCCAGAATTAGCAGCCAGGATCATAAGCCTTCTTTCCACGTTAATCAAGATGTGTCCATGGACCACAGCAATGGTCAGAGACTAGACGCAGCATCTCAGTCCCACCCCAGACCTACTGAAACAGAATCTGCATTTCAACAACTCCTTGGGTGACCCGTATACATTGAAGTCTGAGCAGAACTGCTCTGACAGGGGATTGGACTCTTTGCTTTGGAAACCTTGGAGGAAAAATCTAATGATACAGACATCAGGGATATTAAACACCCCCCTCCAAAAAAATACCCAAGCTGATCCTCTATGATGAAGCCCACAATCAAAAAGCTCACCCATATGTGCAGTGTTTCCAGTCAGCTTTTTAGTGTCCAATGTTAAATAGGATCACCAAGGATGCGAGAAATATCTCTACTGTGAGAAAAAACATACAAATAATCAGAAGAAACAAAGACTGTACAGGAAAAAAAACAAAAACAAAAACAACCTGTTATCAATATCCTGAAAGAAATAGGATAATATACTATATCGATGAAACAAGAATAGAATAACATTTTTCAAAAAATAAACAGAAGAGAGTCTATAGAAATCAAATATAACAGCAAAAAAAAAAAAAAGAGAGAAAAACTCAAGAAGAGTTAGAAAATAAAGTTGAAAAAAGATTCCCCCCAAAGAAGTAGGGCAAAAGACTAAAAGATGAAAAATAGAAATTTTTTTCAATTGTGAAAGTAGGACATCAATACAGATTGTTCTACATCCAAATAATAGACATTCAAGAAAGACAGAAAAAAGAAAATAGAGAGAAAAAAAAATCAAAAAGTAATTCAATAAAATTCCCAAAGAAATGAGTTTCCAAATGGGAAAGACCAATTGAGTGCCTAACACACTCTATGAAAACAGAGCTATAGGGGATTCCCTGGTGGCGCAGTGGTTGGGAGTCCACCTGCCGATGCAGGGGACACGGGTTCGTGCCTCGGTCCGGGAGGATCCCACATGCCGCGGAGCGGCTGGGCCCGTGAGCCATGGCTGCTGGGCCTGCGCATCCGGAGCCTGTGCTCCACACCGGGAGAGGCCACAGCAGTGAGAGGCCCGAGTACCACAAAAAAAAAACAGAGCTATAGCAAGAACATTAGTGGTGGTCCTCATGAAATTTCCGAAAACTGGTGTAAAGAAAAGATTCTAGAAGCTTTGAGAGAAAAAATATATATACAGTGAGGCAAGCGTCAAAATAGTTCCAGATTTGTGAACCTCCAAGATTAGAATTAGAAAACAATGGAACAATGCCTTCAAAAGTCTGAGGGAAACTATTTCCAACTTAGAATATTCACTTAGCCAAAATATGAATTAAGTGTGAGGGCACTTAAAGATTTCCAGACATGTTTATCAAGTTTATCTCCTATGCACCCTTACTCAGGAAGCTACTAGAAGAGGTGCTCCACAATAACAAGGGGGAAACAAAGAAAGAGGAAGACATGGGATCTAAAAAACAGGGGAACCAACTCAAGAGAGAGGCAAAGGGTGTCCCAGAATACTGGTGAAGGAGAAGTTCAGGATGGAGATGTACACTGGAGATAAAGGACACATTTCAGACTCAAGGTCAAAAGGCTTTTAAGAGAGGTGGATCCAGGAGGATGAAATTGATAAAACACCTGCTGGGCTTGAATACAATCAGAAGGGAGTTTAGAAATGATTGAGGGGGAAAGAAACAGAAAGAAAGGCAAACTAAAGAATGGGAGAGTTAGGGACTTCCCTGGTGGTCCAGTGGTTGAGACTTTGCCTTCCAATGCAGGGTGTGGGTTCAATCACTGGTGAGGGAACTAAGATCCCACATGCCTCACAGCCAAAAGCTCAAAATATAAAACAGAAGCAATACTGTAACAAATTCAATAAAGACTTTAAAAATGGTCCACATCAAAAGAAATCTTTTTAATAAAAATAAATTTAAAAAAAAAGAACAGGACAGGGCTTCCCTGGTGGCGCAGTGGTTGAGAGTCCGCCTGCCGATGCAGGGGACACGGGTTCGTGCCCCGGTCTGGGAAGATCCCACATGCCGCGAAGCGGCTGGGCCCGTGAGCCATGGCCACTGAGCCTGCGCGTCCGGAGCCTGTGCTCCACAGCGGAAGAGGCCACAACAGTGAGAGGCCTGCGGACCGCAAAAAAAAAAAAAAAAAAAAAAGAACAGGACAGTTATATACTTCATTGAAATTTTTCAAAATGGTACAAGAAAGGAAAAACAATCATAGAATACCACATAGCTCATGTGTAAATAACAGTCACATAGTCCTAAAGTCATAATCTTATGAATAGTTACAAATCTTATAAATGCTGAAGACTAATTTAAACAAATTATGACATCTATATAGGGTGAATGAGGAGGTGGTATGCATATTTGAGAATAGTGGGTAAGGTTGCTAAATTCTCATCTTCCACAGCAGGAAGTGAATAGGCAATACTGAAAAATCAAGATGTAGCACCATTCGCAAGTTGTTTAGTGATATGGATGCAAGCATCAAAAGTAACAGATACAAGTTTGACAGAGGATGCTTCTAGAGAGTTGGAAAATGGAAGACAGAGGGCAGAGGAAAGTAGGTACAGCTAATTTTCATAATGACCCTTACAGGACTACTTCATTCTTTAAATTATATGCATTAATAACTGATAAAATAAAAATTAAATTTTAAAATTAGAGAATATTAGGGTGATTCCTCATTTTCAACACAAGGAAGAGTAAATGAAAGTCTAACGGCCTAAGGGGGAAAAAAATTATCATAAATTGGAAAGTGTCAGAAAGGGGAAATTTTTTTCTAATTAATTAATTAATTCTTTTGGCCGCATCATGCAGTTTGCAGGATCTTAGTTCCCCGACCAGGGACGGAACCCAGGCCCTGGAAGTAATAGTGCTGAGTCCTAACCACTGAACTGCCAGGGAATTGCCAAAAATTTTTTTTAATTTGAAGAATCCATACTTTAAAGGTGGTGGAGTAGAATTCTCCTCAGATATCATCCAGAACCAACAAGAACAAGAGGCAATAAAAAATTTCTCATCAGTGGTACTAGTTGCCCTGAACGGCGAAACATGAAGACAGAAAGTGGGTGGAGAGGCAGTAACTAGTTTACCGAGTGGGGGAAGGTGAAATCTAAGAACATTCAGAGGGGGATATTGACCAGAACCCTGCTACTCTGACCTTCAGGCTCACGCGCTGGAAGCACCAGGCACTAAAGATGGAGAAAGAGGGAGTTGCTGAAAGGAGAAGACTTGACTGAAAGTCTGCACAAAGAGCATTTGGACCCTAGACCCCCTACCCTACCCTCTACGGTCAGGGAACTACCCCTCCCCACCCTCAAAAGATGCAAAAGTTTTATTCTCTGTCACTGAACCAGGCTTGTGATGTCTGCTCTTTAGGCTGTAGGCATGGTGTAAGGCAGAGATGAGGTGCCGAATGGAAAATAGGGCATTAAATAAAACTGCATACAAAGCCATGTGAGCCCAGTCCAGCTCCCAGAATATCTGCAAACCCCCGTGAAGAGCCCTACTCTCTTGGAAGTAAGCACTGGAGAGCAGCAGGCATTGTGAGTACCCTTCATATGGACTTAGGGAGCTTGAACCATGAATATCGCAGTGGCCACTGTGATGCCCCAAGACTAGAGGCCCATGCCCAAAGTGTTTATACTGTGTACATTACCCATTGGTAATGGACCGGGGCACGAACCCATGTCCCCTGCATCGGCAGGCGGACTCTCAACCACTGCGCCACCAGGGAAGCCCAACACACTGTACTTCTTGACAAAGAGGGTGTGAGGATCCTGAACCAGATTTCATTTTATTTAGAAAAAATAAATAGATGTATTATTTCTTGCAACCAAATATTGTGGTAGTCACATCTGTCTTTGTTCAAGCTATTCTGCACAAATGCCCTCCTACCTCACCTGCCTAGTGAAATCCTCATCTAAGAGCAGCCAGGTTGCCTTCTTTCTCTAGTTTTCCCTTATTCTTTTCCATTTGGCAGAATTAATTACTCTTGCATTTTTATTCCCATAGCTCTTTATACCTACCTCCAAGACAGTACTTCGTTCTATAGTACTTTGTTCCCTTGACATTGCCTTAGCGTATATATCTCTTCTAGATTATAAACTCCTTGATGGGAGAATCAATGTCTTATTCATTCTTGAAACACCAGCAATCCCATTTCTTTGATCTACATCTAGTATAAGAATCCGCTATCGCTATCAAAGGACTACATACCATCATTTTCCAGGAGTTCCACAAAGTCTGAGGAGGTGCTTATGTGTTGGAAAAAACAGCACAGTATACTCTGTGTGTGAACATAACACTAAACATATTTATTATTTCTGTGCAATAAAAACTGTAAAACTTTCTTCAAGCTGTTAAATAATAAGACTCTAGAAAAAAAATGCAGAGAAAATTGGGAGGGAGGGTGGCCTATGGAGAAGCTGAAAAACCTTATATGTACAGTAACCAACCATACTTTCTGAATTAAATATTGATTTTACAAGTATGAGAGTGAAACCAGATTCTCTTGGAATCTTTGACATATTTTGTTTCCTAAGTCTGTGAACTCTTAGTGGGAAATTGGACAGATAGTATGACCCATGAAGAAGAAAGCCTAGTAACTGTGTTTGGGAAATCTTGAGGAAGTTGAAAAGTAGACTGATGATTTGAGAAATCTAAGAAAACTGGAACTGAAAAGCGGTGTTTAAAATTATGTTTTTATCGAAAGTATTTATTGTAGAAAATTTGGAAAATATAAAAATGTATAGGGGCTTCCCTGGTGGCGCAGTGGTTGAGAGTCCGCCTGCCGATGCAGGGGACACAGGTTCGTGCCCCGGTCCGGGAAGATCCCACATGCCACGGAGCGGCTGGGCCTGTGAGCCATGGCCACTGAGCCTGCGCATCCAGAGCCTGTGCTCCTCAACGGGAGAGGCCACAACAGTGAGAGGCCCGCGTACCACAAAAAAAAAAAAAAAAAAAAATGTATAAAGAAAATAAACTGTCTGTAATCACCACCCCCCAAAAAAGACTCTAGAAATTTATCCACCCATCAGCTTCACTTCTGTACTCAAGCGGGAAAAAAACCACCACTCAACCAATTTAGTAAACACCTTAAGAAAACTTGGTACTGAATAATAACCAGAATCCTGTCAGGATCATCTGGTTTCCCCATCAGAGTGACAGTTCTGGAAAAATAAGAGGAAGATGGTCTTTTACAGGGCCTTTATCAATATCTTAGAAAGTATAGGTATCAATACATGCTGGCTGTCAAAGTCGGGTAGGAAGGCATGGAAGAAGTGATCTGTAGGCCTCTCCCTTGGGCCTACACTCTAGGCCTTGTTAGCAATAGAAACTGCGCTGGGTCTGTTTACCTCCTTTCGGATAAAAGAAACGAATGGGAACCCATCTCACTGGATACTGCCACAATCTACGGCATGGTTGGACCCTTTGGACAGCTCCCACTGAAGATAAGTTCACTGTCAAAAATTATAACACAAGAGAAAACCAGCTGCTATGAAAGAGATGCACCATGAAAGAAAGAATTACAACTACTATATATAAAACAGAGGGAGTTCCCTGGCAGTCCAGTGGTTAGGACTCAGCACTTACACTGCCGTGGCCTGGGTTCAATTCCTGGTCGGGGAAACTAAGATCCCTCAGTCCTCATGTGGCCAAAAAATTAATTAATTTAATTTAATTTAATCAAATTAAATAAACAACAAGGACCTACTGTATATCACACGGAACTATATTCAATATCTTATAATAACCTGTAATGGAAAAGAATCTGAAAAAGAATATATATATATTAAAATACATATATATATTTAACTGAATCACTTTGCTGTACACTTGAAACATTGTAAATCAACTATACTTCAATTTTAAAAAAAGAATTTACAGTACAGTAACTAGGAGCAATAGAACAATCTGAAAGGAACTTTAAGTGTGTAAAGAGCTAAAGAAAAAATAGATTCCATAAGGTTGAGGACAGGACATTATGGAAAAAAAAAATCCATATTTGAAAATGAGCTGTAAGAAATACTAGCAAAGAAAATATAGTCACTGGGATAAATTCCAGTAATTAAAGGCTACTTAACTCAGG
Organism: Monodon monoceros; assembly: GCF_005190385.1. Lineage (NCBI taxonomy): Eukaryota > Metazoa > Chordata > Mammalia > Artiodactyla > Monodontidae > Monodon > Monodon monoceros. The sequence continues at coordinate 32,041,324 of NW_021703785.1, forward strand.
TACCTTTTTTGTGTGTAGGGCCCCATGCTGGGGTCAAAGTTCAGTTGACAAAACTTGTGCTCAGCTTTAAAGAATCTTTTATAAAGTCTTCCAACCTGGACTCTTCACTAGAGTTCCTTCTCATACAGTCACTGAAAAAATCGTTGAATGCTACTACTTTATGACAGGCACGGAACTTGGTGGGGCAGTTAATAAAAATGAAGAGCAGTCTTTGCCCTTGAGGAATTTACGATCTAGTAAGAGAGTAATTTCTGTGAGCGAGACACAAGAATAGCACATAGTCTAATTATAAAAGCTGTAGTTGTAACAGCTACCATGTACCTAGCTTTACAAAGCGTCTACCTAATTGCATCCTCTAATCTTCACAACAACCCAGTAAGATTAGTATTATCATATCATCCCCACTTTACAAGGAGAAAATGGGTCCTTAGGAAGTTATAGTAACTTTCCCAAAGTCACACAGGTAGAAGATTTTAGGGTTAGGATTTCAACCCAAGTCCTCTGACCACAGCACCCACCTTCTTTTTTGGTTTACTTGTATTTATGCAAAATGCTTTCAGAGCACAGAGGAAGGAGGAATGGTCTGGCCTCATTAAAAGTCTATTTTCCTCTCAATTTGATCTCATTTTTTCTCTATTCCATGATAAGACAATTACCACTCAAAGAACAATATTTTGGCTAAGAAATCAATGAATTGCAAGGTATGGTTCCAACTTGCAAGGAGTTCCTATTTCCGATGGAATGAGGGGAAAAAAACTAAATAACGTATAAATATTTTAAAATATGTAAAGAATGTATATGTGTAATACAATTTTTTAAATGGTAGCTAAAAAGAGGAACAGTGAGACCTCAAATAGTCAAATAAGAAAGCATGGAGGAAAGGAAAGGGGTTCAAGGACAACCAAGCCTTGAAGAAAAGTAAAGAAATCAAAGGAAAAAAGGAAGGAGGGCTTCCCTGGTGGCACAGTGGTTGAGAGTCCGCCTGCCGATGCAGGGGACACGGGTTCGTGCCCCGGTCCGGGAAGATCCCACATGCCGCGGAGTGGCTGGGCCCGTGAGCCATGGCCGCTGAGCCTGCGCGTCCGGAGCCTGTGCTCCGCAACGGGAGAGGCCACAACAGTGAGAGACCCGCGTACCGCAAAAAAAAAAAAAAAGGAAGGAGAGCTGACTCAAAGGGTTGGAAAATTTGGTCCATGAGTTCCCATTAAGAGTGGCGAATTTTCAATCCTGGCTCTTCTATTTACCAACTATTTGAAAGGTATTACTGACCTCTGGACCTCAAGTGTCAATTTCATTATCTTTCAAATGGGGATAAAAATACCTGATTCACAGGATTTTGTAGGAAGTAAATGAGGTCATTTAAGTGACTTGCTTGATGCCCTGCACATCTCAAGGAGTCAACAAATGTCAGAAACAGTTCTAAAATAAAAATTTTAAAAAAACAACAAATGTCAGAGGTACGTCTAGTATTCCATGTAAAGCTGAGAAAATTGAGGGAAACGTAATTATAGCCTTCTAGAATATGAAGGGTTTTGAAAGAAAAGATGATAACTGTTTTCCATGTTCACAGAAGAGATCACCCCTGCACCCCACCCCCCAAAAAAGAGGATTTAAACTGATTTTGGCCATACCTGATGGTGGCAATATTGGAAGTTGGAATCCATTTCAGAGAGTTGGAAGCTGGTGGGAGCTAGTGGGGCAGGAGGGGGAGGTCATAAAAAGAGGAAAGATTTGTTATCTCTTTGGACCTATTTTGAAACCGGGGAAAGACTCCTTCTCGGACTAAGATGATAGGATTCTGTAAATATACAAGCTGGTATTTGCCAATAAAAACTTCCTCCTGTGTGGCCCTTTTTATCCAGTAATGATTTCCTGCTCTACTTTGGCTGCCAAATGTATCAAAATGTAATCAGTATATTCCTAAGTCAAATTGCAAGCTTTAGAGATAATGGCTAATGCTCTGATCATTTGCAATAGAATTTTAAAGCCAGCTAATGTTTAAGGTTTCTTGGGGTTTCAAACTCAGCTGTAGTTTTGTTTTAACCTTTTCCCCTTTCAACACTTCAGAAATGATCAGCAAGATTCCTCTTTGCCAAGAACCATCTTTTCTCATTAGAGTTATTCTTAGTTTCATCTGGAGTCAAAGTCAAATTTTATAATCCTCAGCTTCCAAGATAGCAACCAAATCCTCTCCTGCCGGCAACTGAACATCTTTTCCCACCAGGAAAACCTATTTACCTCTCTTCAACCCCACACCAAGAGTGCCAGCTGCCCAGAGACTGCGAAGTGGAGACAGGTTAGACTGGCAGAGTGTGACCTGGTGAAGCAAGGGAGGATACAGCCTCAGGCACAGTGGGCATTGACCTCCCAATGTGCGGTTCCCCTTTTAACTAATTTGCCTGTGATCTGAACCTTCCCGCTTTGAATTCCCAGGTCCCTAAACCTAGTTGGGCATCCTGATGGTGGCCTCTGGGTCTGCCCCTCTTCTTACTTCCTGCTTTTCTTAACCCAGATCCTAACTTGTGGCTGTCTCTGTTAGTGACTGCAATCCCCAACACTCACATCTTGACGGCTCCCTAGCCTTCCAGGTCCTGGAGGTTGCCGTGGCTATGAAGGAAGATTCCAAGCCAGCATTTTCCAAGTGTTTTCTGCACTGTGCCAGGGTGGGGACATGCTCCTTAGACTAAATTCTCCCGCAGATTCACAACGTGCGGTAAGCAGCACAATAGAGGTTCTAAGATGTCCTGCAGGAATAAAGGGGGTGGGGGAAATGACCTGTTTTAACTTTGTTTAACCCAGCATTTTCCTATCTAGACTGGACAGCTATTCTTTCATCAAAATGCCTACCTCTCCCATTTTAATCTCCTAAGCCTAAATAGCGATTTAGGATTCATGCTGGGTTCAAACCTTGGCTCCAGCACATTCTAAGTCTGTGACTCTGGGCAAGTTCCCTAGCCCCTCTCAGCCACAGTTTCCATATCAGGAAATCAGTGCTACCATGAGTTAATATTAGTATCACCTTGGGTTTTTGTGAGAATGAGATGCATTCCCAGCACATGCTAAGCTCTCATTAAAAGCTCTATTTTTAATTAATTCTTTCTAAATAATGCCCACCCCGTTACTATATTTGATTCCAGCTAGCCTCCCAGCTTTAAGTCTCTTTCCTGCTCCAGTGATTCCTGAAGGCTGTTGCCAAAAAATTATTCTAAAGTACTGCTTTTATCAGTTCCCTGTGTTCTGAAGTCTTTTTTTTTTAGGTGAATTAAATTACGTCCAAACTCCTCTGCCTGCCTTTGAAAGTTCCCCGTACCCTGGGAGCTTCCCTCCCCGCTGCTTGCCACCAAAGCCCTGGGTTCCCTGGGAAAAGTGAAGAGTGTCCTCCATCTGCCCTGTCTCCTAACACAGGCACCTGCCGTCCATACACACATTACATACACTGCTTCTGTGATACTGGTTCTTGGGAAAACACGCTCCTTTAAATTCACCTCTTGGTAAATCTTCCCTGAACTGCACTGGTCCATATTGATGGCTCCCTTCTCTCTACTTCCTGTCGTCTGCTCCACACAATTTAGCCTTTAATTATATGCTGTCTTCCATGGTCCACTAATTGTTTCCTGCTTCTTAGTTTCATCTTCTCAAACAGGTTGTAAACAACTTGAGGGCAGGGACCACATGGTACACTTTTCTTCTTAATAACCCCAGACATGCACAAGAGTTAGGACCTCATTCATCTGTGCCAACTAACTGAAGTTAGCCTAACCAGACTGCCAAGGAGGGATCACAGGACTCGTCCATAATTGTTACACACAACCTGAAAGACCTTCAGGTAACCCACACTTGCTACATTTATATTTTCGTTGAACGGAATTTACCTGCTGTCTAAATATTCCCATGCTTTACCAAATTCTCAAAGTATAGATGTAGGAGTTGAGATTCCAAATTCCAAATCCCCTGTGACTTGTTTATAAATAGTGACAAGGGGGCTTCCCTGGTGGCGCAGTGGTTGAGAGTCCGCCTGCCGATGCAGGGGACACGGGTTCGTGCCCCTGTCCGGGAAGATCCCACATGCCGCGGAGCGGCTGGGCCCGTGAGCCATGGCCGCTGAGCCTGCGCGTCCGGAGCCTGTGTTCCACAACGGGAGAGGCCACAACAGTGAGAGGCCTGCGTACCGCAAAAAAAAAAAATAGTGACAAGGGATGAAGAGTCAGACTCCGCTCTCTTTGGGAGCTGCTTTTCTGTCTTGGGAAGTTTATGCAAATGACGCAGGAGTTGGTGGGAGACTTAATTACTCTCTAGTGAAAACCCAGACGGCTTGTTACCATCTGTTTCTTCAAGGAGAGTCAGCCACCACACAGTAACCCTCTGTAAAGTTACAATCCCAGAGGTAAAGTACTTTGGGATCCTCGGATGAAAGGAAGCCTGCAGGTCCAAGACACTATTATTATTGCCATAAATAATGGTGCTTTGTATTTTATCAAAGGAGCTCAGAGTGGCTTGCAAACATTAACTAATTAATCCAAGGGGAAAAAAAAAACCTGTGAAAGAGGTAGAAGGGAAATATTATTATCCCCATTATGCAGCCAGAGAGACTGAGACATGTCTAAATTTGTTGACTTACCCAAAGTCACATGGAGAGTAGAACCCAGGTCTCCTGACATCCAGTTTGAACAGCCCACGCTGCTTCTCATGATGTATTAAAATTTTTTTTAAGTACGATTTATGATATAAAAATAAACCTTGGGAAAGTAAATGACATCTAACCTTTCAATAATCATCATGTAATAAAACAGCAGACGTGGGAAAAACATCTTGAAGGAAAGATGTGTGGGTAGAACACTTTAATAAATACATGGCTTTAATCAAAGCTTTCCAAAGGGAGCGAGCGACTCTTTAAGGAATCTGATATTTAATCATTGCTGTTCTAATGGTTTAAAACAAAGAGGTATAATCCACCAAGTTTTAAACAGAAACTAGTCTAACAAGTTCTATACTTTATTTTGAACTCTATTTCCTTATTTCTTCAGTGTTCTCAAGAAGGTTTTCAACATTTATCAATGTGATGCAAATGTCACATGGAAGATATAAATACTACTCTTCAGATGCCTCACATTCTTCCTGATTCAAAGTCATAGTTTAATATTAATGCGATTCAGGAAATTGACAAGGAACAGTGTCTCCAAGGAAACGCGTGGAAGAGGGAGAGGGAGATTTGAACCCGTGATTTGTTTGATAATGAGACACTCTGCTGTTTTGCCACTCTCCACATCACCCCTGAATATGCCAATAGATAAAATGCTCACAGTGTCCTAGACCAGAGACCCCCACCTGAGAGCCAGCAAATCCTGACCAGATGACACCAGGCCAGTTTCCACTTCAGAAACTCCATGTCACCAATCTTCATATTCCTTTGGTAATTTTTTATTTCAAAATTGCCCTTCATATAATTGTACATAGCATTGTATTTCCTAGTATCTGCCCCCATAAAATTGGTATAAAATGGTACAGTAATCCAACTAATTCTATAGCCACCATTAGAAATTTAGGTCACTTTTTCGAAGTTGAGGCATCACACAACAGAATTTTCTAGCAACATCGTTCATCTTCCATTCAAGAAGAAATATTCAGCCTTTTATTTTGACTCACCCATTATGCTCATACTTAGGCCTTTCTCTGGTGCTTACCAGCACAGTACCTGTGTCCTCAGGAAGAGATATTATAAGGAGACAAAATGACAGCCAGTGTGAGAAACCATACTGTTCACCAAAGAAAGACTAGATTAAAGATGAATACCTACAAACTTGAACCTCATTGCTACCTATCAGGTAGCCAAGAGCAATTGACCTGACTCCGTTGTGCTTATGTTTCCGTTTAAAGGAGAATCAAAACAATACTTTACCAACAGCAAAACATGTTAGGCATTTGTGATCCTCACTTATTTTAAGTGCCTGAAAGTCTCTACAAAATGAAGCCTTTATGCAATGACCAAACAAAACAGAAAGAAGAATCCTTTTTTTAAAAAAAGGAAAACAAGTCAAATGATTAGTATCAACAGATACTTCACCACCGCTTGACAATTCATCACTTGACAATTTTCCTCATAGCACACATTCTCCAGCCAAACCCTAGAAAAACCATTTATTTCCGAATGTTTTCAGCCTACCAACATCTCATACATTTAAATCTATAAAAGGGACTGACGGCATCTACTGCTTAAAAGAATTAAATTTTTTAAAATGAGAACATTCCACTTTGAAAATAAAATTGTTGTTACCATGGGCTTATCTGTGCTAATTCCCACTCCTCCCTGATTAAAAAAAAAAAAAAAAAGAAATGTGACCTATCAGGATTCAAGCATTTCTTCAAACCAAGCAACCTGTTGAACAACTTCTTAATGTGCCTATCAATCATCTGGTGATAAGAAGAGTTTGCATTCATAATAGCTAGTTGCTAAAATAAATATGAGTTACTATACCTAATTCAATCAACAATGGGACCTCAGAGGTCAGCAAAGAAATAATCAAACAATAAGTATGAATAGGTTGTAATTTTTCTGATTAACAAATGTTCTCCTTGTCATATGATGTTAAGAGCTGCTCAAAGCACTCAGGTAAATTTAGAATGTATGTATTTACTTTGGAGGGGTCTGTGTGCACTCTCCCAATCAGAAACCCATGAGCCTGTAAGTTTGGCAAACATCAAGTTTTGCTTTCAGAAAACATTTCTCTGTATGGAATTTATGTTTAACAGGTTCCAGGGCCACAATTCATAGAATCTAACAGAGATCAAATAAAATGTGAATGCTGCTTTACCTTAAATACATTCGTACTCAACCCATCCAAGATTATCTTATAAAGCAGCTGATGTAGTTTGGGAGAGAATAGATACATGTATAGGTATGGCTGAGTCGCTTTGCTGTGCACCTGAAACTATCACAACATTGATAATCAGCTATACCCCAATTATAAAATAAAAAGTTTAAAAAAAAAAGCAGTCGATGTAATAAAACTTGATAATTCCATCTTCTTTTCCTAATTAGAATTATATTTTCCATGCAGGGAAAGGGAGAGATTTGGTTCCTGAGCCAGCCATTCCTGCAGCCGCCCTCCCAAATAACCAATGTCAATTAGAGAGTGAAAGGGTCACAGTGAAAAGCTCATCATCCATTGTTCTTATCACAACTTATAATATGACCAAAATGTCAGATCTAGGTTTCTATTGCTTCTGATTCCTCATCTCCACTCCTTCCTTCTCAACCATTTTGAGGGGGATGGCAGCAGTAGCAAATAGAGTTCAGGTGCAAAATTAAACAGTTAGGCTAAAAATCTTGGAAGGCGGGGAGCGCAATGGCTTTTTAATAAAAGCAAAACACTGGGGAGGCAGACAAGAATGCAAATGAAAAGTATCATCAGGTGAGAATAATTTCTTCCTCTAGTTTAGACACATGACTCCATTGCTACGCCCCAAATCTAAAGTTTTTAAGCAGCTGGTTTGTTTAGTTTTTGTTTGTTTTCTTTTCATAATAATAGATTTTGAGGACTGAATAAAGAGGAAAATATCAACGGGATGAGTGGATTGGACAAGTGATAGATTTCATATATTGATGCTTGAGGCGTCATTATTGGTTCCTATAGAGAAATCCAGAGGCACAGAGAACCTCATCTCTCAGCATCACCAGCTCATTTCAAGCATCTAAGAGTGGTGGGGATTAGGGCCTTAGAAACACAGAGAACTGAAAAATCTGTCACGTGGCATTTATAAAGGAAGCAACTGACACAAAAAGACTGTTAAATGTCTAGCTATGAAAGCATAAATGTCATTAGACAGTCAGTCTTCTCTGGAAACTAGATTTTAATAGGTTTTTGATTGTCACTTTTCTTTTATTTCTTCATTACTCACACCTTGGAGGGATTCACTTTCAAAAGGATTTGCTTAAACTTCCCCCTCAAAATCCAATTTGCAAATACACCTGCAATTGAATTTTCAATATGTACCATCACAGGTGCTCTCCTTTGTATGAAAAACAGTCCCAGCTCACAAGTCTGCCCATGGCAACCAGGCCACACTGCAGAGTTCAGGTGACTGATTCCTGCAACACTGAAAGGGGTAGAAAAATTGAGGCCATTATTCAGCTCTTCAGGCTGAAAGTCCACTTGGAGTGAATACTGAATTCGAGACAGACCTTCCAATAATCTAAGTATTGGAACTGAGCTCTGAATAAGCAGACTGAATTTAGATCTCAATTTTATTGGAAGAAATCTGTCCAGAAAGTGCAGGTACTTTCCTGATCCTTAGAAAAAAATATTATGGGTTTAAATGACTATAGACTATGGAATCCACATTTTGCTTATTCTGTTTCACAACAGATCAAAATTATGAACTCTGAGTCTATGCATTTCTACTCAAGGTTTTCATCAAAAAACAAATATTTTCTGAACGCCTAGTGGGTGCTTGTCTTGCAGCAGGAGCAGAAAGAAATAAAAAGGAAACACTGACTTCCGTGGAGAGGCCTGAAATTATAAGATATCTATTAATAACTAAATCTGTGTAACACAGATTCAACCTAGTTGTTAAAAATGAAAAGCTACATAAAACAATTTAGGATTCCATTGCAGGAAGAACTTTAGCACCATTGTTTCAATTTTCTTTGAAACAGTTTATTATTTAAATTGTGTTTGAAGTTGGCATTAACTGACTGAATTATAGTAATATAGTAATTTTAAGCATTGGATATCATTCAGGGTAACTTTACTACTGACTATATCAATTTGATTATCAATTTTCAATTAAGCTAACTATTTTAACAGTAGATTATTGTAATATCTTCCCTGGTATCCTTGAAATCTCCTGCAGCACTTCTGATTCATGTGGTTCTTTATTAAAAGGTTAGGATACATTTCCCCCTTTACTACTCAGTAAAATAATACACTTTGAATGGTTATCTTCCAAGATACAGGTTTAAACTATACTGCCTGATATTTTCTAATTGCAGCCATTTCTATGTTTGAATTTTTTTTTTCTTTCTCAGGCTCCAATTTAATTCCTCTTCCTTTTCCTGCACCTCCCTGCCTTCATATCAATCTGGGGCACCTTCAACCTGCTTCTTCATTTTTTGCTTCTAGCCAACCCATCCCTAACATCTTAAAATCTACATCCACACAGTTGCCATTTTATATCACACCAATGAATTACCTTTGGTCCATAGCACCCAACAAAAGCTTTGTAATTACAGGAAGGGGGTAGATGAGGAGAAGTATATTCATTTGTCACATCATCCCTAGAGAAAAATATTTATGTTTTTAAAGAAACACAAAAGAAAGTTGGTGGTTTAAAAAGGAGCAGGAATGGGCTTCCCTGGTGGCACAGTGGTTAAGAATCCACCTGCCAATGCAGGGGACACGGGTTTGAGCATGTGGGAAGATCCCACATGCCGCGGAGCAACTAAGCCTGTGCGCCACAACTACTGAGCCTGTGCCCTAGAGTCCGTGAGCCACAACTACTGAGCCCACGTGCCACAACTACTGAACCCTGCGTGCCTAGAGCCCGTGCTCCACAACAAGAGAAGCCACTGCAATGAGAAGCCCGTCGACACAACTAGAGAAAGCCCACGCGCAGCAACGAAGACCCAACGCAGCCAAAAATAAATAAATTGTTAAAAAAAAAACAAAAGAGCAGGAAAGAGGAATGTGGGCTGTAGTATTTTAGCAGATTCTTACATCACTCCTAGTATCTGCCTCCATTGTTGGACTTATCAAGCTCCATTGTGATATGTATCTGTCTATCCCACTAGATTGAGAGCCCTTTGAGGGCAGGAGCTCTGGCTAGTGTCAGATCAGCCTCCAAGTAGATAACTAATAAGCGTTTGGGGAGTGAGTAAATAAATTCCTTTCTGTTGGAAGACACTGAACTATTGCTTTTACCCATACCGTTCCACCCACTCTGCTTCTATACAATCCTATCTCCCTTCATCTTCCTGTAGGCAACCATCCAGGTCTCTCCCCCGGTCAGCCTTTCCTCTGGGTCTCCTGTTCTCTCGGCTAGCAATGCTAGGGGCAGGAAGCCTCCGGTAAAGCCTGACTAGGGTTGCTCACCAGAATTATGCGCATCACTAATCTTGATGTCATTGCCTGTCCTTTGGATAGCTAAGGCAGTCTTCAAAATGTACATGTCCCACTCAATGACCTTTAAGATTTCTAGCAATTCTAGGATTGCGAGATAAAAGAATTCAGGTCTGTTAGTCTTCTTGGAAATTCCTGCTTGTAATAGATGTAGTAGCAAGTCCTAGGGCCTCCAGATTCCGTCTAGCTGTTAACCTTGAAAAGCATGAAAGAAAACATAGACTATAAACATAAAATTAAAAATGCATAGATAACCCTAAAGAGCAGAGTCAGACCTAGACTGTGGGTCTTTCTTTCCCTCCCCCAGTCGCCACCATATCCTTTTCCCTGGCCCTTTTGCTTACCTGGGAAGAGATTTACACCAAGGGTTTCGACTACCCGTCTGAATGTCAGAATCGCCTGGACACTTCAGATTCAGATTCCTGGGCCTCCTGTGGTCCTCAGCCCCCAGCCACCTCAAATTCTGAGTCAGTGACATTGGAATTGCATCAGGAATGTAGATGTTTAACTAGTTTCCCTGATCATGACATTCAGCCAGATATAGGAACCAGGGAACTAGGGCTAGATTCACTAAAAAAACCAAGACTTTACCTCCTCTAGGGACCCACAGCCAGCCAGTGAGCACATTTCGAGAGCCTCGTTTAACTCTTGGCCACTGAATCAGAGTGGTTTTCAGTAGCGCAGTCAGAAGCTAGTAGAAGAAGATAGGGGGTTGAACTCTGCTGGGAAAAGCTAATGAGCTTTCTTGGTTTAAAGAATATAAACACGATTTGGATTTGGTGAGACAAAGAGGCCTACAGAGGCTGGAGAAATGACACTATCAAAGGATAAGCATCAGAAAGAGGTTTTTTTGTCTGAATGGAGAGGACCAGAGAGGGTTTAAGAACATGAGCCATTAACTTGAACATGACAACACTGGAAGGCGCTTTTTTTTTTTCCAACAAATAGGTATTGAGCACCCATTTGCCAAGTTCTTTTCAAGGTGCTGGGGGTTCAAGGATCTCCATGCGTGGTCCCTGCCCTGAAGGAGCACAACAAAGTGAGAACCTCTGATATCAGCCACAAGGAATTAACACTCATCCATTGCAACCTCATTTTGCAGAAGAACATTGTAATGGAGCAGATAAGAATTTCTTACTTAGGCTCTGGGATTTTGAGAAAAAGTTTACTAACTGAAAAGTTCACTTCATTTCCCAGTAACATTTTCTTTGGTCAAAGAGGTAAAGTGAGGCTTCCCTGGTGGCGCAGTGGTTGAGAGTCCGCCTGCCAATGCAGGGGACACGGGTTCGTGCCCCGGTCCGGGAAGATCCTGGATGCCACGGAGCGGCTGGGCCCATGAGCCGTGGCCGCTGAGCCTGCGCGTCTGGAGCCTATGCTCCGCAACGGGAGAGGCCACAACAGTGAGAGAACTGCGTACCGCAAAAAAAAAAAAAAAAAAAAAAAAAGGTAAAGTGAAATATTTTCTAATACTACCCCAATTCCCACATGTCTATAATAGCCTCCTGGTCTCCCTGACTCTGGCCTTTCCTATAGCTTTACACACTAACCCATGATTAATCACCCTTGTTCAAAAATGGTCCCTGGCTCCCTGTGCAGAACAAAATAAAACGAATGAAAGAACTGAATCACTTAAACTTACCATCTAGATCCCCAAAGATATAACCTCAATATTCCTTGCTAATATAGTCCCGGTATTCATTCATGCATTCATTTATTCAAGGAGTATTCATTGTACTCTTGCTACTTATTGAGGCTTGAGAATGCAAAAGGGAAAGTAAGAGAGCTTTTGCCTTCAAAAAGGTAAAAAAAATCTGAGTAACATAATCATCATAATAAAATAATCATTGGATGATCACACACCAAATGTAGTGGGTGCTTAAAAAAGATGAGCCAAGTTTTGGGGGAGGGGGTGGAGGTGAATCTGGAAAGGCTTCAAGGAAGGCATTTTTTTAAGAGCTGAAACCAAAGAATGAAAGTAGAATTTTCCAGGAGGATAAGTAAGGAAAAAGCAAACCAGCCTGTGTGAAGACCAGGGCCGTGTCAGGGAATGTGGCAGTTCCTGCCAACTTTTAGTTGGGTGTTCAGGCCATCATGGCTCTAAAGTTTAGATATTTCTTCTGTTGGTGATGGGGAGACATTGGAGAATTTCATGCAGGGGAACGACATGATCAGATTTAGAAAGATCATCCATCTCCCAGTAATGTGGACAAGATATAGGGGACCAAGTGCAAAGAAGGATGAGACAGAGGGAGAGTTAGAAGGAGAACAAAGGGGCAATAGTTCAAGCTGGAGCTGATGAGGGTTTTCCACATAATTCTAGTCAAACCGAACACCCTCTTGTTCCTCATTTAAAAACCACAATTTCCTGTTGTATGGTTTTGTTCTTATACCCAGGAATGCTGCCATCCCACAACCCTGCCAATTCCACACATACCAATTCGGCCCAAATTATTTCTCTCCTACAGGTTTTCCCTAAAATCCCAAAGGGAAATCTCTCTTCCTGTTCGAATGCCTATAACAATCAATATCTCTCTTAAGGCACATAGCACTTTTTCCCTACGGTATATTTCTTGATACATATGCAGTGTCTCTTCTGTGACCATAAGCTCACAGAGAAAGGAGCAGAACTCAGACATCAGACAGGTCTGGTGTAAAGCTCACGTCCATGACTACATAGCTGATTTATAGGGCTTTAGTTACCCCAAGGAGTTTCAGCTTCCTCATCTATAATATGGAACAAGTAAGACCTCTTTTGCAAGATATTTTTGAAGAGTAAACGAAATAATCAATATAAGGCACCAGCATAGAAGTTGACCCTCAGAAGGCCCTCAATAACTGGTAGTTATTAATACTACAAATAGATTAATCATTTACTTGATGCTGTATCCATGACTGATTTATCTTCAACTCTGCGGCAACACTGTGCACAGCGCTTAGTGAGAAGCCAGAATTCAGCCTGTATTTGATGAATAAATAACAATAGCTAACATTTTAAGCCCTTACTAAGGGCTTTATGTGAATTATCTGTTTGCCTCCTCACCATAACCTTATAAGGCAAATACTGTTATTATCTCTATTTTACACCTGGAAAGGTGTTGCTTCACTTCTTTCAGAGCTCAGAAGCTAACAAAAGGAGAGAATGACTCACGATTCACAAAGAGGTTTTTTTTCTGGGAAAGCTCATCCATTGGTGAAGTAGATATGGCCAATGTCATGTAATGTGAACCGCTAGAGAGAATTCATGTTCCACAAATAATATGACATCATTACTTGAAATTCACTTGAAGAATCTTCCATTGAGTTACCAGTGTTGAATGGATTAGAAATATAGTCCTTCTGAAATCTGAATAGTTTCGCCTTTCAGTTAGGTGGCTGTTATGGGATAAACTGTATCCCTCCAAAATTCATATATTGAATTCCTAACCCTCAGTACCTCAGAATGGGACTGTACTTGGAGATAGGGTCTTTAAAGATGTAATCAAGGTTAACTGAAGTCATTAGGGTGACCCCAAATTCAACATGACTGGTGTCCTTATAAGATTAGGAAAAACACATACACAGAGGGGAGACTTTGTGACTAGAGCAGGCGCTGACTGAGGGAAAAACTTGCAAAGCATATATCTGAGAAAGGACTTGCATTAGACTATATTAGGACCTCAGTAGGGACCTCCCTGGTGGCACAGTGGATACAACTCCACGCTCCCAATGCAGGGGGCCTGTTCGATCCCTGGTCAGGGAACTAGATCCCACATGCATGCCGCAACTAAGAGTTCACATGCCACAACAAAGGAGCCCGCCTGCTGCAACTAAGCCCTGATGCAACCTAGTTAATTAATTAATTAATTTTTTTTTTAAAGATCTCAACACAATAATAAGAAAAAAAATAATTTTTTTCTTCCAGTTTTATTGAGATACAACTGACATACATACACCACTGGAACCAACCAAATATCTTTCAACAGGTGAGTGGATAAACAAACCATGCTCTATCCACACAATGGGATACTACTTGGCAATAAAAGGAATGAAATGTTCATACACACAACAGGAATGAATCTCAAAATAATTATGTAATATATATATTCAAAATAATTCAAAGAAGCTAGACAAAAATGAGTACATACAGTATGGTTTCATTTATATAAAACTCTTAAAAATGCAAAGTAGGGACTTCCCTGGTGGCACAGTGGTTAAGAATCCACCTGCCAATGCAGGCGACACGGGTTCGAGCCCTAGTCCAGGAAGATCCCACATGCTGCAGAGCAACTAAGCCCGTGCGTCACAACTACTGAGCCTGTGCTCTAGAGCCTGTGAGCCACAACTCCTGAAGCCGCGCACCACAATTACTGAAGCCCACGTGCCTAGAGCCTGTGCTCCACAGCAAGAGAAGCCGCCACAATGAGAAGCCTGCGCACCACAACGAAGAGTAGACCCCGCTCGCCGCAACTAGAGAAAGCCCGCGTGCAGCAACGAAGACCCAACGCGGCCAAAAATATAAATAAATAAATTTATGTTTTATTTATATGCAAAGTAGATAATACTGACAGAAAGCAGATCTGTGTTTGCCTGGGAGAGGGGAGGGGGCAGGAGTGGCAGAGGAAAGAATGTTAATGGGGCATGAAGAGACTTTAGGGTGATGAATATGTTCACTATCTTGATTGTGGAGATGGTTTCACAGGTGTGTGTGTGTATATATATATATATATATAGTAGGTATATATATGTCAACACATCAAATTGTATGCTTTAAATATGTGCAGTTCACTGTATATCAATTACACCTCAATAAAGCTGCTTAAAAGAATCAATCAGGGCTTCCCTGGTGGCACAGTGGTTGGGAGTCCGCCTGCCGATGCAGGGGATACGGGTTTGTGCCTCGGTCCGGGAAAATCCCACATGTCGCAGAGCGGCTGGGCCCGTGAGCCAGTGGCCGCTGAGCCTGCGCGTCTGGAGCCTGTGCTCCGCAACTGGAGAGGCCACAACAGTGAGAGGCCCGTGTACCGCAAAAAAAGGAATCAATCATAATAAAAGCAAGAGCTACGTGGGCCACTTTATTGGTTGGCTCATTCAGAGAGCAGTCTGGGATCATTGTTTTTTTTTTTTTTTTTGGTTGTTTAGTTTTTATTTCATAACCCTAAACTTAACTTTGCAATTCAGCTAAACTTGGAGGGGAATAAGGAAAATATGGAACCCAAAGAAGTGCAACGAGAGCACAAAGATTATAGGATATTTCGAGCAGATGGGGATGAAGGGGTGCTCTCCTGAGCTACAGAAGGAATGGTCTGGTGGTTAAGATAAAACACAAGTCAAATTTATTATTAGATTTGTCCACAGTCAGCAATGGTGATCTTCTTGCTGGTCTTGCCATTCCTGGACCCAAAGCGCTCCATGGCTTCCACAATATTCATGCCCTCTTTCACCTTGCCAAAGACCACATGCTTGCCATCCAAGCACTCAGTCTTGGCAGTGCAGATGAAAAACTGGGAACCGTTTGTGTTGGGGCCAGCATTTACCATGGAAAAGATGCCAGGACCCGTATGCTTCAGGAGGAAATTCTCATCATCAAATTTCTCCCCATAGATGGACTTGCCACCAGTGCCATTATGGCATGTGAAGTCACCACCCTGGCACATAAATCCCGGAATTATTCTGTGAAAGCAGGAACCTTTATAACCAAAGCCTTTCTCCCCATTGCTCAGAGCACGAAAGTTTTCTGCTGTCTTTGGAACTTTGTCTGCAAACAGCTCGAAGGAGACGCGGCCCAAGGGCTCGCCGTCGATGGCGATGTCAAAGAACACGGTAGGGTTGACCATGGTTGGGCAGCGCAGGAAGTTCCAGGGTGACGGCGTCTGCAAAGCTGGGATCATTCTTAAAGGAGCTTGCGGTAGAGGAGAGATAGAAAGATAGGTTTCTTGCACACACCTTTTTTCAGGAATGGTAAGGAAAGCCCAAGGAATGACACTCCTGTGACCATCCACCAAGACATCCTGAGGACCCTGCTGGGCCTGCCCGTGTGTGAAAAGTGAAGGAGAGTTGAAGGTAGTTGGCTCAACTCTCAAATAGCAAATTAAAATTATTATTTAACCTTTCCACCCCTGACTGTTTACGAAGAGAAGTATTTACCTAATGTTCTTGGGAAGGTCTAAAGTAATGTAATCAAAGTACAGTCCATGTAACTGCCACTGGCCTGTGATAAGATCAATAAAAAATACTGACAATAAACACTCTGAAATTTATACAACCATTTCACAGAGTAATTTGATATCTATCACATCTAATATTAAAAGGTTTGTGGGAATTCCCTGGCGGTGCTGTGGTTAGGACGCCTGTGCTTTCACTGCCGGGGGCGTGGGTTCAACCTCTGGTTGGGGAACTAAGATCCTGCAACCAAATAAATAAATAAAATTAAAAGTTTGGGCTGGTACTTGGTATACATTTATTCTATTTTTCTATTAAATATTTTCTTGAAAATTGTTTCTGAAATTAATGTTTCATTTCTCTTATTTTTATCATATTTTTTAAAATCTCAGTCCATAATAGATTGGAAATTTTACTTTTTATTTATTTATTTATTTTTGGCCACACAGCTCGGCTTGTGGGATCTTACTTCTCTGACTAGGAACTGAACCCAGGTCCCAGCAGTGAAAGTGCCAAGTCATAACCGCTGGACTGCCAGGGAATTCCCAAGATTGGAAAATTTTAAAACTGTCCTTCATCACACATAATTTGAAAAGCATTGGTTTCAAGTCGGTCTCCTCTTTTCTGCTTCTAGAGAGTCTGACTCCCAGAATGTACTCATGGAGAGAAAAAAGTTAAAAACACTTTTGTGGGACTATGTTAATTATGTCATGAAAAATATTTAATGACATGGAAAAATTATCATGACCTAGGTAGAAAACAAAGCAGACTACAGATGAAAATGAACAGTGTAACCCTTAAGTTTGCAAAATGGATTTATGAATGGCCGGTAGTTACATCTGACTGGTGTCTAGCATGTATACCAGGTTATATATGAAGAAAAAATGGTGGAAACATAGGAATCTTTATTTTCTTCTTTCAGCTTAACTATATTTCTACAATCAAGTCATATTCTGTAATGTAAATTTTAACGAATAGTGTTACCTTTATTCTTTGGAAGGTTATAGGCTTATTTTAAGGAAGAATTAAGACCGTGTTTTGTTTTTTTGCTTGTATTGTTCCATTTAGTTTAGATTTTAAGATAATAATTAACTTTTCTATAAAGGAAAGAAATAATCCTTGTTTAAAAATCAAGTTTAAGTTGTTTTAATTCCATGGAATATTTTTTACAAATAAAATATCTGAAAAATTTGCATGTGAACTTCGACTTCTGGGTCATAAATAGGGTTCACTGTACACAGGCAAATTCTAAATAATTAAGTAGTATTGAATAATGAAAACAATAGAGAAAGGGTCTAGACTTATGGGGTCTAGACCCCATAGACTTCTGTGTGACAATGCTATCAGCCAAATTTCCATAATAACTAACATTTTACTGTGGGCTGTGTGCACGTGATTTGAACATAACATTTATGTCTAAAATAAAACTCTTCAATTGTTTCTTTCCTCAAAAAAAAAAAAAGAAAAGAAAAGAAAAGGGCGGTGGGGGGAAGAAAACATCTAATTTTAATGTAACACTAAATCCAAAGGCAGTACAGCTGTTTGGTTTTGATTGTTTAACTCAGCTGTTTTATTCTGAGAAAAGCACAGCTGCCTTTTGATGTCGTCTGCTATTCAAGACTGTTCTTTGGGGGGGGGGTGAAATGTATGAGGAGAGCTCAGAGACCACTGGTGGGTTCAGCTTCCTCTCTTGCTACATTGCCATTTCTTGGTGTCGCTCTTCACATTTCAACATCGGCTAACGCAAGTTCCTTCCCTTGTACACTGTCTTTCCCTCCAGAATTCTGCAGTACTGTTGGTGGAAGGGTAAATATTCTTTTTTTTTTTTTAAGGACAATTTTTGAGAACCTATTCAGATCTTAAATATTTGACATATCTGGATTATATTCATTTTTGAGGTACAAAGATAGTGCTGTGGTTATGTTTTTTTTAAAGAATCATCTTGAAGTGACGCATACTGAAATAGTTACAAATGAAATGATACAATGTCTGAGATTTGCTTCAAAATAATCAAGGGGAGGGAAGGCAGGGGAAAAGGTAAATTAAGGGTGGCTGTGAGTTCATAAAGGGGTAGTGGGCATTCATTCTACCGCTCTAATTTTATATTTGTTTGTAAATCTCCATAATAAAAAGGCTTTAAATAGGGTAAATTAAAACAACATAAATACTTATATTTATGTTATTTTTTCCTCTATGTAAATTAAATGACCCCTGGGCTTTCCTGGTGGCACAGTGGTTAAGAATCCGCCTACCAATGCAGGGGACACGGTTTGAGCCCTAGTCCGAGAAGATCCCACATGCCACAGAGCAACTAAGCCCGTGTGCCACAACTACTGAGCCTGAGCTCTAGAGCCCGCGAGCCACAACTACTGAGCCCACGTGCCACAACTACTGAAGCCCATGCGCCTAGGTGCTGTGCTCCACAACAAGAGAAGCCACCGCAGTGAGAAGCCCACGCACTGCAATGAAGAGTAGCCCCCGCGCAGCAATGAAGACCCAACGCAGCCAAAAATAAATAAATAAACTAATTAAAAAATTAATAAATAAAATAAATGACCCCTCAGTTCCACATCTAGAGATCTATCCTACAGAAACTCATCCACAGGCACACATTTATGTAGAAAGATGTTCTCTTTAACATTGTTTAGAATAACACATATTGGAAACCATATTCACATTCCACAACGGGGGAATGGTTAAAATTCACTGTAATTCATTCCACTGTCTATTTTGATAACCAACAGCCCCCCCCCCCACTTAGAGTTAGTTACTATAGGATAATGTTAATAGAAGTCAGAAGATACTGCTTGTAAGGACCCTGAGAGACGTTCCAAGGAGGAGATCTCACACTGGATGGAAGTCTGGCAGTTCACGAGTGATTTGCCACTGATGCCAAGCCCCTAAAAGGGGAGTGAATTATCTCCTTGGAGACCTCCTGGAGAACTATGCCAGCAATCCTGATGACTCAGAGCAGGAGAGGACTGACAAACCCAGGGCCATGTCACCACTTCCTGCCTCAGGAAGTCTGTGGGTGGTGGACGAGAGGCCTGTGTCAGGTAGACAAGATCAAAGGCCTGGGAACATCCCCACTTTCCTTTCTTCTTGTCTTCCCTTTAGGTATAATCTCAAGGAATGTACTTGTCATTCTGCTTCAACAGTGGCTGGTGTTATTTGGCTTGGATAATTTTCTCAAGTCAGTGGACAAAACACTCCCTAAAGGCCCATCCAAGCTCTGGGGTCTGTTCCTATACATGGCAGCTCTGATTCTCCGCTACTCCTCCTCAAGACACAGTCAGAATCTGCGCTTCTCTCTAAGCAGATTAACCCACTTGCTTTATCTTATCAGGACTCAACTACTACTCTTGACAGGCCCAGGCACGCTGCACCCTGGAGCGACTCCTGCCCCAAAGGGAGACTGGGAAGCCCTCTAGATGAACTGAAGTTACCTCAAGTCCAGTTTCCCTAGTTCCTTGACTCTGATGGGCTGCCCTAGACTTAAGGTGAGTCTCGTGACTCTTGAGATGGGTTTGTTATTTCAGAGTCAAGGAGTCGAAGTCAGAACACCCAGCTCTGTCTCTTACCAGCTATGTTTCCATGAGGAAAAATAAACCACTTACTCTTCCTGAGCATTATTTTCCTCATCTTATTATTACAGATTGGTGTAATAATAAGCCCATTATAGGATTACAGTAAGGTAGGTAATGTGTGTAAAAAAAAGACCCAGAACAGTACCCTGGCACACAGTATGTGTTGGTTATATCTGATACACACTGCCTGGTCTTCATCACACTCTTCGGCTGTGACCACCAGACGTATAAGATTAGGCCTGATCACCTGACACCAGGTTCATCTGGACCACCCCTTTCCAAGAATTGACCCCTCCCTGTTTCAACAACACTCTGTTTTCCTGGTCACTGTTTTATCGTGTTCTCTTTGACTCTCTGTTGCCGATAATCATGGCATGGTGGCCGCACCTCATAAAGTACTTATAGAGATGTGGTTATGGAAAACAAACAGTTGCTTTTTCAAAAAAGGAAGGCAATATCACTTTCCTGTTGGTTAGTTCTCTGTCCAGGGAGACCTGAGACAAAGATGCTGGCCGCCCAAGTGGACACCAAAGGGGGAAAGTGGCAGGGCGTGGTGGTGGGATGAATTGGGAGATTGGGATTGACATGTGTACACTAATATGTATAAAATAGATAACTAATAAGAACCTGCTGTATAAAAAAATAAATAAAATTCTAAAATTCAAAAAAAAAGAAATTAATGTACTGAAGCAGCCTAAATGTCCATTGACAGATGAATGTATAAAGATGATGTGGTATATATATATGTATATCATCTATATATATAGATATACAGATATACATACACACACAGACACACACACAATGGAATATTACTCAGCCATATAAAAGAATGAAATAACGCCTTTTGCAGCAACATGGATGGACCTAGAGATTATTACACTAAGTGAAGTAAGCCAGACAAAGACAAATATCATATGATATCACTTATATGTGAAATCTAAAAAAATGTACAAAACTCACAGACATATAAAACAAACTTTTGGTTACCAAAGGGGGAAAGGGGGGGAGGGATAAATTGGTAATTTGGGATTAACAGATACACACCGCTGTATATAAAATAAACAACAAGGACCTACTGTATGGCACAGGGAACTATATTCAATATCTTGTAATGACCTAAAATGGAAAAGAATCTGAAAAAGAATATATATAGGTAGATCTATACATCTATCTATCTATATATCTATATCTATCTATATGTCTATATAACTGAATCACTTTGCTATATACCTGAAACATTGTAAATCAACTATAGTTTGGGAACTCCCTGGCAATCCAGTGGTTAGGACTCAGTGCTTTCACTGCTGGGACCCAGGTTCAATCCCTGGTCAGGGAACTAAGATCCTGCAAGCTGCGCAGAGTGGCAAAAAACAAAACAAAACAAAACAAAACAAAACTATAATTCAATTTTAAAAAAAAAAAGAAATTAATGTACTCAGCAAGGCAAGTTCATTTAAGTCCCAAATATTTCAGACGTAGCCTTGAATCTTATTATGTAGTAATAGAATTTTTCAAGACAGTTGTGACTGTAATACAGAACAATAGCTTTTTATTAATTTCTGGTGAGAATTCATGACCACTTTTACTCAGATTTAAATCACCCTAATTTTCTTGGTCTAATGTACCTAAGATTTCTTCCATCTTTATGAGGTATTTTTACAGATTCTTTTATTTAGTCAACGTGCATTTATTGAGCATTGACTTTGTCCCAATCCCAGTGTGGAAAATTCAGAAATGGAAAAAATGATTTTTCCCTGTGCCGTTTTTTTCAAGATAACAGTATCTTCTTGTACATCTCTGTACTTTACAAACAATACACCCCAGTATTAGTACCTCAATGCAAATTACTTTCAACCATTTTGTATAATAAAGAACCTCCCAATATTATTATACCTACCTCCTTCTAAACCTACACTTCTTCAGTTTTCTTTTGTCTTTTATGCAGACCTTCATGTGAGAAACTGAGCCTCCTCTCATCAAACTACCAAAGGTGGGCTCGATGCCAGGGGAGGGACAGAGTCAACCATTCAGAATTATCCAGCAGCTTCCAAAAGAACAATGGGGTACACATTTCATGCTTTCTTATGTGCTTACTGTCCCCCTTACCTCCCCTTCCTCCTTCTGGTCCTGTTAATTTTTATCAAACTAAAAGCTAAATTGTTTAAAAGTTAAATACTTCTACAAGGCTTTTTTTTGTGTGTGTGTGGTACGCGGGCCTCTCACTGTTGTGGCCTCTCCCGTCGCGGAGCACAGGCTCCGGACACGCAGGCTCAGCGGCCACGGCTCACAGGTCCAACCGCTCTGTGGCATGTGGGATCTTCCTGGACCAGAGCACGAACCCGTGTCCCCTGCATCGGCAGGCGGACTCTCAACCACTGCACCACCAGGGAAGCCCTACAAGGCTTTTTTAATGAAAAATCAATAATCCCACCTTCCCTCCTTCTGCCATTACCCCATTCCTAGAGACACGCACATTCAACTATTTTAGCCCAGTCCTCAATGTTCTCCTTGCTATTTCTACATAACACGTTTGCTTTACCATCTCTTCAGTTGCACAACTTTTTCTTTTACGTGAAACCAATTGTGTGTGTGTGTGTGTAAATTTCTGTTTGTCTGGCTTTCTATACGCAGATCTCTAATTAAACCCCCCAAATTTTCACCAGATGTCTAAATCAGGGGTCAGCAAACATTTTCTATGAAAGAGATAGACAGTATATATTTTAGGTTTTCTGGTTCACATACAGTTTGCTACATTTTTTTTGATCCAACCCTTTAAAAATGTAAATAACCCTTTGTAGGGACTTCCCTGGTGCTCCAGTGCATAAGATTCTGAGCTCCCAATGAAGGTGGCCCAGGTTTGATCCCTGGTCAGGGAACTAGATCCTGCATGCATGCTGCAACTAAGAGTCCACATGCTGCAACTAAGAAGCCGCATGCTGCAACTAAGAAGTCTGCATGACGCAACTAAGACCCGGCACAGCCAAAATAAATAATAATTAAAAAAAAAAAAGAAAGAAAGAAAACCTCTGTAGCTTACAGGCAGGAAAAAAATTAGGCCTTAGGTTGGATTTGGACTTCAGGCTGTGGTTTGTCAACCTCTGGCCTAAATCTCCTTGAAAGACTTTCAGATGTATCCAATATTCCATCAATTTCATATCTTGGAGAAGAATCTCCCAGAGATTTTTAATTGGTTCCAGTCTGGCCTGGTTACCTGTTCTCTCACCTTATCCAGAGGATCCCCTTCACCATCTGCACAGGGTCCCATGCACAGATAATTTTCAGTATTCCATATCTTTCTCTTTCTTTGTTTACTCCCTCATTTTGGTGAAGTGTAGACTTCAGCAGCTTTCTGAAAGGTAAAAGAGGAAAAAATTTGAGAACTTGCATGTCCAAAAAATATCTTATTCTTCCCTTGTACTTGACTGATAGTATGGCTGGTTATAAAATTCTAGATTAAAAATCAGTTTTCTTCAGAATTCAAAAGGCATTTCTCCACTATCTTCTAGATTCCAATGTCACCGATGAAAAGTCTGAAGCATTTCAGCTTCTTTTATATATGACTTATTTTCTCTCTGGAAGTTTTAGGAACTTATTTTTGGTCCCAGGGTTTGAAAGTTCATACAGATGTATATCTATTCACACTGGTGTGTTAGGACATCAAAGCCTTTTACTCTTGAAATTCATGTCTTTTGATTTTAAGGAATTTTCCTGAATTATTTTCTTAATGTCTCTCCCTACCCCCAGTTTTTCTAGTCTCTCTTTCTGGGACTTATTGTTAGATGATAGAACTCTACTTATCTTCTTTTAGACTGGAACTCTATCTTTTTTGCATTTTTCTGTTTACTTTTGATTCATTTCTGCTCTCATATTTCAAATTTTAATTTTTTGCTCTGCATGTTCAGAGCATCCTGTTTGTTTCATAGTTGTGATATCTTTCTTATATCTCTGAGGCTATTAATAATAGTTTTGTTTTGGTTTTATATTTTACCTATCTCACATAGTGTTTTCTTCTCCAGGGTGCTCTTCTTTGTTTTCTCTCTTTCATGTTAAATCGTTTCCACAGATATCTGGTAATTCTTGGTTGTTTATTAATATTTAATAGTGAGGGACCAAAAACTGGAAGCTCTGAGTATATGTGTGAGGCTAACCATCTGTGGGTTTCTCTGTGAGTGATCTGGCTGGGCCATATTATTGGAGAACTTGGGATTTTCAGTACATTTAGATCTTTCCTCTTGGGCTGGTCCATTCTGAAGAATTTTCCAGCCTCCTGCCTGGAGGATAAAGTCTTGGTTCCAGTATTCTGGGAACCAAATAAAGAAGAGAAGAGGAACTGGTTCAACAACCAACATGCACATTTATTTAATTCTCCTATTTTCTGTTTGGCACTCCTCCCCGCAACTGGGCCTGTAGTCTACTAATTTAGAGGCCCTCTTTGTCTTTACCCTCTCCAGAGAATAAGCAGATAAACCTCCATTCTTCTGCTGGGGAGGGGACTAGCTGGTTATGCCCTATTCAGGGTGTTGATGATGGAGTGGGTGGCGGCTTGGGGGCAGTTCCCGGGATTGGCGAGGGAGGGGGGAGGGGGGTGGACTAGGTAATTAACAACTTCTTAGACAAACTGTTAACAATTGTATTTTGGCTCTACTTTTAGAAGTCCTTGAGTCTACAAATTCCTGAGATCTTTTGGGATTTTCCTGGGGATTAGAATTAGGTTTGTTCCTAGTTTTCTCCACGACTACTTTCAGACTTGGCTTTTTGAGTTCTGCCCAGCTTGCTGCTCCTTCTATCTAGCTTTTCCCGGTTCCCACAAGCTTGTTGGTACTTCTATTTTCCTTTGCGCCCCTATAGCTTTATGCCTTGAAGGGAAAAGGCTCTTCATCTTAGTGGGGCTTTAGGAGGCTGCAAAATTAGACGCATATAATCTACCACTTTTTCCCTAGACGTCTGTATGAGCTTCTTAGTTTCCCACTCAATTCCTTTCATATATATCATCATTCAAATGTCTTCGGTTTCCAAATAGCATTAAGCTTTTACATTCAGGTTCAGGAATATTACCATTTCTATATCCCCAAATGCTTTCATGGGGGTGGGAGGCACTGAGAGTGATAGGTGAAATAAAGATTGCTGGTTTACAAAGAAAAAGGGAAATTCTGAGTTTTCATGTAGCAAACTCTTCTAATCACACATAGCTCTCATGTGATTTATTATGCTTTTTTTTCTTAATAGTCATTGTAAAATAAGTATTAAATAATTGCCAGGTTTTGTCACCGATAACTCTGGTATGAGTAAAAAAAAGGGGGGGGGTCTCCTATCGATTAGTTTAAGACTGCAGTAAAGAATCTAACCAAAGATGGAATTTGGTTAACTTCAAAGTAGAGACCAGATTTAGTGATGGGGAATAAAGCCCTGTTTTGTTATGTTATGGCCCATGAGTTAATCCAAAGAGCTCTGGTGGGCTTAGTTGCAGATAGGAAAAGGAATCTAGCTAGATTTTAAAGAACATTTTTATGTAGGCACGCCAAGTCATGCTTATCTAAGGATTCTCTAATTGGATGCCATGAAGTGATGCAACGTAAGAATGAAACAACAAAATGAAGCAAAACAGAAAATAAGATAACTTGGGCAAGGAGTGGAAGGGAGAATAAAAAACTAACTGAAGATAGTTAAAACTCAGAGCATTACTAACTTAACGTCAAATCACATCATTGTGTTCTGGCTAATTGGAAGCTGGTGTCATCAATTTTTGTCTAGATGGGGTAGCTTGTTTACCAAAAGACTGGTCAGACTATGTTTGACTGCAGACATTTATTTAATTGATATGCTAATGATCAGTAAATAAACTGCTTGCAGCTTTGAAAGTGTGTTAGGCACAATGGTGTAAAATAATTTTCCCTTTGAAAGTTCACTCACAATGTTTGAAAATTCACAAGGTATTATCTGCTTGCTCACCTTATAATCACAGTTTCAGTCACACACCTTATCAAGAATCCAGCACCAATGCTGTAACAACAGGGCAACATGAAGAGGAAATTTGGTGAACATCAGACGGATTCAACCCCTGCAGGGCTTAAGCCAATTCACACAGCACCGTAAAGTCATTTTTGACATCTGCTTTATCAATCAAAAAGAGCAGAAATACAAAGGCAATCTGAGAAGTGGTGTTTCTTCCAAGGAGCTGACAATCTGAGGAGGAAAAACACGTATGATAGAAGTTGGAAAATATTCAAATGCTGAAGTGTCATAATGTCTCCAAATGCAAAAGAAGTTCCACTGAGGATCTGAACTGAGCTGTGGTAGACAAGGACGTGAACAGGTAGCTGGCAAGAGAGGAGAAAGGGCAGCCTACAAAAGGGAGGAAAGGAGAATAAAGAAAGGGAGACAGACTAGAAACAGATGTGCTCTGTAATCTGGAGTAAAATGGTATTGAAGTGTTAGAGAGCTGAATACAATTAAGTGCCGGGAACCAAAGCAAGAGTGAAGGTTTCTACGCACAAGAAAACTTAATTCTTACAATTATCAGCTGGATACTGACCCACCTCTTATTTGTCATTAGACATAGAGTTGTCTTTGCTTCAGAAACCTGGTAGCCTCACTTTCTATCTCAATGTCTAGAAATAAATTTAAGCCAAAGAAATTATGTTTTTCACCCATGGAAAAATGAGGTTCTGCCTAGGGAACGGATGTGTGGTATTCTTGAGCTAGCTGTTACTTGAATGACAGGGAAGAATGAGGGGTCCAATAATGAGAGAGGCTGAATAAACTTACGATGCCAAATTATTAACTGCAATTTCACTTTATTTTCCCATCAGGGATTTTCCCACTTATTGAAAATATATAATAGTGATACTGATTCTTTTCCTTCACTCTAAACTTTAAACTTTCACTCTAACTTCTGCTCTAAACTTTATCTATTTTAACGTCTTTATTGGAGTATAATTGCTAGGGGCAGGACAGGAATAAAGATGCTCTAAACTTTAGATTTATCAAACTACTACTACAAAGATAATACAGAGTTCCCATATACCCCACCCCCAGTTTCCTCTATTCCATACTTTATTCAGATTGCCTCAGTTTTCCCCTAACGTCCTTTCTCTGTTCCAGAATCCCATTTCGTTTACATTACACTTGGTCACGTCTCCTTAGGCTTCTCTTGGCTGTGACAGCTTCTCACATTTTTGTTTCTCATAACCTGGAGTTTTGACTACTGGTTGGATATTTTGTATGATGTCCCTCAACTGGGATGTCCAATGTCTTTCTCACCATTAGACTGGGCTTATGTGTTTTTAGGAGGAAGACCACAAGGCAAAGTTCCATTTTCATAACATCAAACCAAGAGTATACACTATGAACATGACTTATGCTGTTGACGAGGACCTTGATCACCTGCTGAGGGTGTCTGGCAGGCTTCTCTAAGTGTAAAGTGATCCTACCTCCCCTCCTGGCCATATTGTACTCTTTGGAATAAAGTCACTTTGTGCAACCTGCACTTAAAGCGAGCGGGGACTTACGTTCTATCTATCTCTGAGGGTGGAGGATCTACAAAAACTGTTTGGAATTCTTCTGCAGACCTCTTTCCTATATTTTCACTCATTTATATTAGCATGGACTCATGGGTATTTTATACTTTGGGTTATAATCCAATCCTATTTTATATTGTTGCTCTGACATTCCAGCATCACTGTAGGAATTTTTTTTTTTGACATTTATTTAGGCTGTGCCGGGTCTTAGTTGCAGCATGTGGACTCTTAGTTGCAGAACGGGGGATCTCGTTCCCTGACCAGGGATCAAACCCAGGCCCCCTGCATTGGGAGCGCAGAGTCTTACCCACTGGACCACCAGAGAAGTCCTGGAATTTTTTTTTAATTGCTTACTTCTCATTGCTGTAAGATTGCTCCAGGCATCCTTGTATGCTTCCTACCCTAGTCCCAGAATCAGCCATTTCTCCGAGGAGCAACTCTTGGCTCTTTTTATTGGAGATGGCATTAGAAACCAAGGTGTACTGTTGCTAGTGGTTAAAATCATCTCAGTGTTTTTTTGTTTTTTTTTTTTTGGCCATACCGCTCGGTTTGCGGGATCTTAGTTTCCCAAACAGCGATCGAACCCAGGCCCCAACCGGGGCCCCTGCAGTGGAAGGGTGGAGTCCTAACCACTGGACCACCTGGAAATTCCCTTTCTCTTTTAAAAAGAAAAAAAAAGTTAAAACCCTAATTCTTGTTTTGTTTACCTCTGACAAAACTAGGCTATATACAAGTTAGCTCCACAGTGTCTTCAACTAATGATCTTGAAAAGGTAAAGTCACTATGTGTCTGTGTAATGACCAGAGGGGGGGCTAAAGAAATCAGCATTCATGAAGTATGCCTCCCTTTATACCTCCGGTATTGTAAAAACAAATTCCTCTCTTTTGTCTTAAACAAAAGTAGATACTGGTTCAAAGTGGGAATTGTTTTCTTATTAACTGCCCACATAAAACAGACCCTTTTATATAGCTATGAGAAAGGAATTTGTTCATTGTTTTTGCTATGGTAGGGGAAGAAGGAAGGCACAACATGAATCTTTTAGGCACTTTTTATTTTCCAAAAAAATTTGTCATTTATATATATAAACATCTCATTCTCTCAAAAAATTCTACAACTATACAGCTGTTTGCTCCATTATTTGCATAGGAAATGACCACAATACAAAAATAAGAGGGAAAAAGAAGCAAAACAGCAACCAACTTATGCTTTCCATGTAGGTATGTTTCCACGTATAAACATTTTGAAGCCTCTTACAAAATATTTACACCGTTTGTCATCTATTTACACGTTTTTAAGAGCAACTTTTCTAACAAACAAAACTATAATTTATCAAGTTATGAAAATTTTCTAAAAAATTTACTATATTACCACAAAATAAATAAAGATAAACAATATTTTAAAAACAAAATTAAATTTTCATTTCAATTAAGACCGCTTTTGGCATTTTGCTTATTCATTCTGCCCTTTGGTTGACAGCATCAGTGTCACATTACTATTTTATATTGCATATGTGTAGCACTTACTTCCTTAAGTTTTCAACATGTCATTTATAATTAAAGGCAGACACTGAGTCAGTATTAACAATAGATTAACTAAACTGCACTGTAATTTAGGTAAAATTACTGTGTCTCACTGTATATTACATGCAAAGTCGACATAAACTGGCATTTAACCAACTGTACTGCACGAGCAAACATCTCGATATATGAAACCTGCATCATAAATTCCATGTTTCCATATACGAAAAACTACATCATACACTCAACATTGCCATGTGAAAACTACGTTAAGTCCGTCTTTTTAAAAAATGATACTGTTCAGCTTGTTGTAAGAGGTTTAATTTTTGAATATTGTTAACTGTCTTTTAGCTCGAGTTCACAATTCATACAAAATGTCGCTCATATTTAAAATAAACAATCTGATTTTAATCAGTGCATGAAATCTGCTTTTGAAGTTCATTTGAATGATTATTATCTCTTCCCCCTAGAGAAATGAATTTGGTAAGGTTTTAAAAGGTATCTTACCACAGGTTCTAACTGTCAATGTATTCATGGTTATTTTCAAAAGAATTATTTATGATTTTTCCCCAAAAGAATCTTAGAAAACGTGTAATAAACCTATAAAGCTGATTTGCATATTTACAAAATTTCGAAGAGCAAATATAGGCAACTCATATTTAAAAAAGAAAAACAAAACAACGTTTGTTCAATGGCTATTTGGAATTGCCAGGTATGCCGCGCACCTCCAGAGAATTACCTAGTATTGAAAAAAACTCCTCTGATGTCAAGTAAAATCTTGACACACAATCCAGCCGACTTCCTGTGCCTGCCAACTGACTTGTTTACTAAACACTGTCACATTAAACGGTGGTGCTTTGGGAAGAACACTGCAAACACACCCTGCACGCCCGCACTGAGATGAGGCTGCCTGTCTGAGATGATTGGCATCTGCCTGGGTGAAGCCAGGTTACAGCAAGCATTCCAGATTCTGAAAAGGACCAAACACTTTGGTATTAATACAATGTATTCCCTGTTTTCTCAAATATACAAAATATACATTTCCAGTCTTTTGTTTTCGTTTTCATCTTTCTCTATATAGTTAAGTTTGTAGTTTAGAATTTTGCCAAGCGAGCGGAGGAGCGGCGGCAGGCGATACGCGGGCGGCGGCAGCGGCAGCTCAGTTCTGGTGCCTCTTCATGTGCAGGGCCAGGTGGTCCGAGCGGGAGAAGCTGCGGTTGCACACGCCGCACTGGAAGGGCTTGGCCCCCGTGTGTTTGCGGTAGTGTCGGGTCAGCTCGTCCGAGCGCGCGAACCTCCAGTCGCAGCCTTCCCAGGTGCACTTGTACGGCTTCTCACCTGTGCCAAGGGACCAAGAGGAGGAGGTGAAGGGGTGACTCGGAACACGGACACAGGCAGTACTGCCTGCTAAGGCGTTTCTCTCAAACTCATGCTCCGAGGAGGGAAGTGTGCGAATTCCTTGATGAACTAAAAACCCCTCGAGTCATCTAGCACAGAGAGTCACTGTTTTGCAGAAGAGCACTTAATTACAGAGAGAAAAAGTATTCTGTCCATCAATACTATAAACTTAATGGACCACAACTGAGGTCCTTTACTTCAACAAAGTGGTCCTAAAAGTTTCTGAATTAGCCACACTGGAACGTCCAGCACGTAAGCCAGTTTGCTTGAACACAGGGCTTTCCAACATGGACTACTGGGCACTGGCTCTTTGAAATTCACTCCAGTACACATACGTACACACCTTCCCACTTTTCAGACTGAAGCAAACCAAAGCTGGAAAAAGAGTAAAGTTGAATGGTGCTAACGCTTTATGCATTTGCTATTTAATAATTCCTCAACCAGATCAGAAAGTCTGGTACCGATAACTTCACTTTGGTGAAGGGTCATGAAACAGCCACAACAATTCTAACATTTGCTGATAAATGCATTTAATTTTCCTCTGCAATGCATTGAGCCAAAAAGCAAAATTCACTCCATCAACGACGTGCCAAATGCATATTATATGCCAGGCACCGTCCTGAATGCTTAGGATAAAACAAAAATGCCTGACCTCATGGAGCTTGTATGTGTAACATAGAAAAGCCTCTAATTCAATCTTCCTGTTCTTTCACAGCTCTCTTCACTTAAATGGTGGATTGATATATGAGCCGCTGCCCTATCCCTTGCAATCTGTATTTTTCTTAATGTTGTCTAAAGTTTGCTGGTTGCTCATCTTTCAAAACCACTCAATATTGGCAGCCCAAAAGGATTCTGCCTATAGTGGCACCCAAAGAAACTCCCGGATGGTCTGGCAAAGGCCTTTGCTACCCTTCACTCCAGACCAGCTTCTGACTTCATGCAATTACCCTGCATCATTGCATATTTTTGATATACAAATAAAATTAATGTCACTTTTGGAAAAAAAACTACTTGCTATTTATAAGGCAGTCGTAACTCCCAGTTTTAGAATTGATTAGTTCTATTTAATTAAGATCATGTATTCCTCTAAATAAATCCCCAAACCTAAGAACTTCTCACTGAGTATTCACTAGTAGTTCCTATATTTTTGCTTTATTTTGTTATGATTTTCCATGAGTTTGTTTAAGATGAGAGCTTGTGAAGTCAATCTGCACATTAAAGTACTGCTGGCTTACTGCTGAGTTTTATATGGATAGCATTTTAAAACTCTGAGTAGCCAAACTCCTAAATTCCTTAAAACGTTTTCTTCTGCAAGGGAAGAGGTGCTTTGAACACTGGTTACTCAGTACCACAATGAAATCCAACTACCTTTCTGCCTGATTTAGCAGGATCATATTCAGGAAGTTGTAAGATTACTCAACTGAGTCCAAATTTTAAGACATTGTTCACATCAACTGAGATTTCCACAGCTCGTGGTTAATGTATTTTTGCTGTCCTGATAACCACTCTTGACACCTGAACAAAATCCCATTAAGGACAAAGATGGAAGGGCCAGAGCAGCCCTCTGAATCTTGTACCAGTTACTTCCCAGGAGATTTCCTTTCAACGCCTGTGGTGTGCACCCCTTAGCCACCCTTCGCCTCTCCTCTCCTCTGCCTCTGAGCCAAGACACAGATATTTTTGTGTTTTTAAGTCCCTTTTAGGTTCCTACTGCTCCATTTAAAAAAAAAAATGCACACCTCAATACCTGAAGTGTTTTTTTTCCCCCTCAGAGTAAATTCAAAGAATTTAAGCTAATATACTTAAACCTTTTGAGTAACAAGAAATAAACCACTTTTCTTTCACTTATATTCACATGTAATCTGTTTAATACATAGAAACGTCTTAATGCCAGATGTACATCAAACAGAAAAAATTAACCTTTTGCACACAAGTGTTTGTTTTTGTTCCCCGTGAAAAATAAATCACAAAAACAAACATGTTGGTTAAATACTTTACTGTCATTTAATGGGAAGAGAAAGTTATTTCTGATGTCTGAGGCAAGGAAAAAAATTCCTAAAGTGCCCCAATTTTAAAAGAAGTCATTCTAGTCTTTTGAATTGAATAATTAAATGGCAAGAGAACTGAATTTTCAAAGTTTATTTAAGAAACAAGGGACACTAGACTCTTTTTGTTCACTATTTTTACTGGCTAGGAAGCAATAAACTGCATCAGTATTTTTAAAAGTTTACTTTACTGATTGGTTGAAAAACGGTAGCCATGAAAATTCCTAAAACATTTGGGGGTTTGCTCTCAATTTATATGTATCTATAGATTATTCAGCCAAGAATACTACTACTGTCTGGATGTTAGTTATGGGGCCAGGGCTTCACCATAAAAGCAAGGACAACTATTCCCCACTTGAGGCAGTTTCTACGGGATTTGTTCAAGTGTCAACACGGCTCAAGTAAAACACTGTAGAGGAAACTGGTACCCAATTTCTGGCCAAATGCAGATTCAGGCCTTTCTTCCTCAGCCAGAAACACTATGCATAGTACTTCTGGGAAACCAAACTAACTTCCTTTAAGTTATTTCAACAAGATAGAGCTTTCAAAAGTTTAATTGGATTTTTACAGAATCTCTTTCCAATACCACCAATTTAAAATATTTAGTTAAGCTCTTTCAACATCAACTGTATTTTTAAGTTCTCATGCTGTTAATGTGAAACTTTCCAAAGGCAAAAGAAAAAAAAAGTGACAAATTTGTACAGCATGTAAAACAAGCTTCAATTATCTCAAATAAAGTATGTACTTTCTCATTCTCTTTTAAAATTACTAGGACTATTTTACTAGAAATCCCTGATCTTTTAAAAAATTGTTAAGTTACACATACATATGGGTCCATACTGATTAAGTCAATTAATGTTAAGCAAAAACATTACCAGTAGAAGAAGGGAGCAGGCAGAAGCAGACACTGAGCACATACTCCCAACTCAGGTACTTGTATCTCATTTATCCTCACAACACCTCCAGGAGTCAGAAGCAAAATGATGAGCTCCACGTTCAGAAGCCTGGCCTGCCACTTTTCCTCAATGTCCTGCCTACATCCTCCATTAGCAAACACTAATACACGCTCTATATGAATGACTTAAGGAACACAAAGATATTGTTCACCTCTATTTAAAGATTCTGAAGCCACTTGTGAAGGTCAGTTAATGACTAGCTTAATGGACTGAGAGCAGGCCTGAAATCACAGACAGTCTGAAGCACAGGACACACTCCGACTGAGCCATCCCTGGCTGGGCGGAGACCTGCTTTTCAGGACCTGTGGAGTCCTGAGAGCTGTTCTATGCTGGGACTGACAATCCCCAAATATCACCTAATGACGGCTCTCTTTTACCCCAGGCTAAAGGAACTTCAGTGGGTTAGCAGAACATGTCTGTAAAGTATTTGAAAAGTCTTTAGCGATGTTTTTTCTTCTGCTGAATAGATTAAGAAATGACTTTTGAATCTACCACAATAGAATGGGAAAAGTTTCTCTGCTCTGCTGAACATACTCAATAGACTCACACCAAGGCCTTTCCCTAGAATGTTCTACACAGATTCTTCTAACAAAAGAAAAATATCACAGATGGCAATATTTATCTTACAATAGTTATCTTAGGTAACGTTTTTGTTACAGCAAATTTGTGTACCTGGTTTCCTTCCTGATGGCTAAAAAATAAATCCAATCAATTACGTTTGACAGAGGCCCAAAATCATCAAAATTCAAGTCAATGTTTAGTAAAGGAGAGTATAACCTGTACTGATGAGTGTGACCTGTACCAAGCGACTTGCAAAACACAACGAATAAGACTTGGTCTCTGGCCTCAGAGAGCTTAACATCTATATTCTATTCTGACTGTTAAAGTGGAATAAAATTATTTCAATAGTCAATACTTAAGCTTAATTCTTAGAATTTGAGTCCTTGATGCTCAAAATGAGCTCTTATTTCAGGAGGAAAATATTTTCATGCAATTCAAGAATAATTAGATCTTTCCCATCATTAGCGACTTAAGGAATTTAGAGCTGAAACAGTATACATTCTAGTAAAAGGATAAAAAAAAGAAGCTTTAATCCAAGATTAAATAAACTCACAGGGAAATGTTAGGTATCTTAAAAAACAGATAAAGCAAGATGATTTGGGCTCATTAATTCATATTTCTATATATCTATGTCAGTAATTTTCCATTAAAAATCTTTTTATTAAAGGTCATTGCAGAACATCTCCTACACCTGGCAACAGAAGGGTAGGCAGTTCATTTCAAAGATCTGTATTGCCAGTATTTGCAAAATGCACCTAATGTTTACTAGATATAGTATCCCTGTCAATAACGTACTCACTTTAAGGAGGCTAATTAAAGGATATATTAAGAAATTCCCTTCTTTCTCCCTGTGTGTGTATCTCTAAAGTCGGACTCACCTGATTCCTTCTAGAAAACCTCTCAACAGTCCAAGAGAAATCATTCCACTTCTCTATATCCCCATCTATCACTTAAATGTGATTTAAATGACTGATTTACACTGGCACAGATATTGCTGAATGAAGGCTTCAAATAGCTGTATTTTGCCTCCTTAACTAGCCATGAAAGTTCCTCAAAGGCAGAGACTGTCTTCTATTGCCTCACTTCTCCTCATGCACCTTTGGTTAATCACGTTTGGCCCAAGGCTGACCAACTTGGGAATTTTCATTCACGAAAAGGAGGGAAGGTATAAGAGACAGGGAAGCATCTAGCGTGAGGCCTCCATATTGTGTCTTTTTTTTCTACGAACCCACCTGCAGCAGGGCTTTGCCTGGTTCTGTTTTGCTGAGGACCACTGAGTGTAATCTGATTAAAGGTACATTTAGGCGAGAACCGTACTTTTAGCCTCTTCAGAAGGACATGTTCAGAATCAGTTGATTATCCATCCTGAAGTTGTCCAAGGATAAATCAACTATGTAAATGAGCTTTCTCTTCCAGAACTGGACTGGATTTGGTGAAAACCAAGCAGTTGTGGAGCCCCTAGTGCTGGCCAAAGGCAGCCAGGGAACTGCCACACCTGAAGGGGACAGGGGTGGGTGTGATATCCTGGGTGACAGGATATCTCTACCCCAGCAGGACCAATCTCTAGGCACCTAAGCTCCTCTCTGCTACTTCTCCTAGGGGTTCTGGACAAAAACATCCTCTATCATTGATAGTGTTAATGAAATACCAATTCCTGAGTCTCCTGACAAAAAGACAACATTCAGATTCACCTTCTTGTAATAAGAGCCCAAACCGAATTTTTTTTTTAAAAAAGCAAAGTCTTGGTGAAATATTTTACCTTCTCCTTTTTAACCAAACCAGAAAAATTCTGTTTTCATTTTTCTAGCACTGAATGAGTACTAGATATCCTTTCCTTTAATTTGCACTTAACGTGGTTACCTTGACCTGCAGATTCTTCCCAACTCTTAAAGGTTTATATTTATAAAGTAGTCAAAAGTATTTTCTTTTGCCCCGATGTTTTTTAATGAAAGCTACCTATGGTGTACTTCTAAAACAGTAACTCACCCTTAATCAGAGTTGTTAAAGATCCTTGAATATAAATAATACAGGCTGACAGAATAGGAATGCTGCTACAGAGACACTTACTGAAGTAGGACATTACTTTGTTTCTAATCTTTCACCTGAAAAGACGTAGCTCATCAAGTCAACAACTATTACTTTCTATAGAGCTAAAAATATCTGCCAAAGTAAAAACCTTTGGTGATTAAACCATTACTTTAAAAAAAAAACTACATTCTCACTACCTTCACAGCTAACTGTTTCTGTCTCAACTTCAGCAATTCTATTTAATCCATCTATGAACCACCTTCTCCCACTAATTTATAAAAACAGAAGGAAGAAGAGATTCTCTTTGGATCCTCCACAAGATCAGTCAAAAACGTTTACTTAATCAAATTATACTTCTTAACCTTCCATAAGCTTTATCATCTCAAAATAACGTTTAATCAATTTCCTATGTAAATGTTTTTCGGATGAAAGAAGAAGTCCCAAAAGCAAAGTTTAATCTTCCCAGTGAGTCATTAAAAAGAAATTGTTTCTAAGCTTTCACGCTCATAAATACCTTTCCAGGGGTCTGAACCAGAGAATCTCTTTAAGCCACTATTTTTTTTGTTTACATTAACTTGAAATTGTCAATACAGAAAATAAATTTCAAAGCTGCAAACAAAAATAATTTAAGAATGTTTAACTAGTAACATGTAACACAGGCTAAATGTGATACTTTTTCCTGCATAGTTTTCAAATATAGACTCAAAAAAATCACTGAGCACTAAATAATTTCATGCTGCAAAACTTCTTCGCCTCTACAGATAGATAACACAGGTTACACATTTAACCAATATTGACCTCTAGATCCAAACTGCATGATCTCCACTAAGGCCATATATACAATCATACGCTGATTTTGGCTCTAAATCATCTTTTAAGGAAATGAAGTCCTTCCTATATTTTTTAAGTATTTTACCACTTCCCACAGTTCCACAAAAGGAGTAACTCATGCTCAGAACATTATGAATGTTTTCTATTTGTGGGGAAGTGCTACAAATCAAAATACCTTTATTATCAACATGGTCAGTATTTTAAAATAAAAATCCATACCTAATATATTTAATGGATAATAAGTGTAGAGCAAGGAACTAGACAGGAATTTATACCTAAGGATTTTTTAGTACCCAAACTGAAACTAAAATCAATGCTTAGCAATAAATCTCTAGCAGAGATTCTGTATTTTAAAGTATACATGGTAACATCTTAATATAAATGTCATTAGAAAAGAAAGTGTTCTACAGAGCAAGTAAGGCAGAACGTAGGAATTTAGTCTCTTTACAAGTAGGCTTGGGCTCAAAATCTTTGCAAGGCTTACTGTGAAATTCTTTCTTAAACAAGGAATCCCAAAAACAGCTCACTGTGAGATTCTAACAGGATAGTGCTTCACCCACAGTCCATTTTGTGTTGTTATGTTATTTATGTTTCCATTTTCTTCTGTGGGGTGTTTCCAGTGGTCCTTTTCTTGTCAACCCATGGCAGGGCGTTCTGGGGTCATTTAGTCCCCACGTGGCAGCCCGTGCAGAGTCTGGGTCTAAGGGATACTGGAGCCCAGTGCGTGTGCTGCTCAGATTCTGCACAGATGCTCGTTTTCTGCCCGGCTCCAGACAGCTGACAAAGGACCTTAAAATGTTACCATACCCGCTTTTCCCAACTGCTTTAGTATATACTCTAGGGTTAAGTGCACAGCCATACATGTGACTACAACTACTCAGATTTCAAACATCTGTATTCAGAGTTCACTATTTACTTCTTCAGAACTCTTTCTTTGGGAAGTAAGTACTTTTTACTAATGTGTAAACACAATTTTCAAAGAAATTTCCACACTCAAGAAACCAGTATCAGATGATGAGAAATGTTTTCAATTTCTCGCAAATTTTTCTTTGTTATATATAGTCTTAACTTTTTCCTATATTTTGGCCCCAAGCCTGTGCTCAGAAGTTTTTAAAATCTTCACTATGAAATTAAAGACAGTAAGATGTATGATACTGCTGGTTGCAGCAGAATATTCTTTTTGATTTATGAATCAGTTTAACAGTCACCTTGATTTGTAAGGGCAGAATGGTATGTGAATCCCTTTTTTAAAAAGGTGCTTGGGAGCAGCTTTCAAATGATGGCAATGGGTAAAGCCCCTTGTACACATCATGAGGCTTACACAAATTTCAGCAGAATGTTCGAATTTAAATGCTGTTAAGAGTGCAAATAATTTTATTTGGAAATATACACTTCTTGACACTGTTGCCTAGAAGCAGCCATAATTATTTCTAACCAGAGGCATGACATGTATATACACACACTACAAATAACACACAAACACCCCTACACACGTTTAAGGGTACCCGTATAGGCTTATAAGTATGGTACCACATGTATATAAAGATGTAGCATGTTTTTAAGTGAAATAGTTTTTTCCCTAGAAAAGAGGAAACATTCGTTTCAGGTATCCTGTCTACCCATATATAGAACTTTTTATTATATATTCTTTCTGAATAAAGAAATCGAAGTGTATAAACTTAGAAAAACTTGAATGCTATGAGACTTCTGGTTCAAGAAACTGATTATTTTCTACTCTTTCATCCCAAATTTTTTTAAAAAGGTCTTGTTTTGGAAGGACTATTTCCTTGGGTTCAATTTTTAAGTCAAGAAGCATTTGCAATCTAAAAATCCAGAATATGCAATTAAATAGAACTCAGGCATAGGCTGTTTTAATTGCTTAAATCATTTTTAAAACACAAGGTAACTTGACATTTTAAAGCAATCACAATTATATTCCAAAGAAATCCTAGGGTCCTTCACATTCTGCCTGCAAAATGGCAATCATTTCAAAAGTCATTTTTTATTTTTGATATCAAAAACAAGATCGACCTTCCCATATAAATTGTTTTTAAAGTCCCCTAAAAAATTGTCAGGGGAGGTGGGCAGGGGGTGGGCGGGAGACAGAAAGAAAACAAAAGTCTAATACATGAGAGCAGTTACTTAGAAATACCTGGGCCTTTAAAGGAAGAAGAAGAAGAAAAAAAGACTTCGCTGGCTTCAGATACATTCATTAAAAAACAACAGGCAGGGAGGGGAGGATGCAATGAGAGAGCACAGGTAATTTTCAAAGGCATTGTCTAGAAACTAGAAATGAGGAGAAAACAACCTCAATGCTCTATGATTACCCAAGAACGGGTTTAGCCAGATGAACAAGTCTGCTACAAACCCTCCCCAAGGCATCTGAAAGGCTATCAAACAAAACTTTATTAAACTGGATTACAGGGTCTCACTCATCAGAGGTCGATGGCCACACATTTATGATCTGGTGAGAAAGTCGATGCATGGGACCCAAACTAGGCCTACATCTTCTTTTTAGTTGTTTTTTTTTTTTTTTTTTTTAAGTACGAGCATTGTTAAGACAACCCACTATTAAATTTCTCTGCCAGCAGGTCAAGTTCCAGAATCCTAGGTATAAGCGTTCAGAGCACTAAACCCTGACAGGGGTTGCAAGGCCACTTAGATATGCTCTGACTACATCCCTGCAATAAGCAGTTGACTACATCGTTATATAGTATCGCCCTCCTCTTTTATTAGGAGACTTTAACCTCAGGAGAAACGTGTTCTCTCCTTTCTAGCTCCTGTTTCAAGGACTTTCAAAGGAAAATAAAACAATCGTTCAGAAGTTTTGAAGGTATTTCCTCTTCTCCTTAATCAAAACTCAAGTAAAAACCCATTTTCAATGTTTCCTTAATATATAACACATAAAGGATAGTTTAGTATTTCTATAGGGAATGTTTTCATGGCCTTGTCATATGTATTCTGAAAACTTCAGGTTGAGTTTATATGCTTAATGGCTGTTTGTTTAACTATAAATATAACTTCTACTTTGGGCTGCTGAGGTAGGATCTTTCCTTTTACATAATCAATCTGTCTCTATCTAAAAACTTTGGGCCGGATTAACCCATTGGTTTCACTGATAAATACATAAGATGTCTTTTCTTTAAAAGCAATTGCTCAGAAAGCCCTGGAATCTACCACGTTGTCGCCAACACTATTCAGGTTTGAAGAAGTAGTGTTTATCACTGCGATATCAAGTAATACTTCCTAACGTGCATACAAAATGTCTGCAGCCATATTCCTCTTAGAGCTCGATCTCAGCACTGACCTTTGTTCAAAGGCTTTTTCTTTTTAATGCAGCAGTTAAGAGATAACTGTTTCATTTATCAAAACTCAATTTCCATAGTAACATCCAGCCTGGGGAGATTCAAGTCCTCAGACTAATCCAACAACCCATTCAAAGGAACTGTTGAATACTTTGGTTTCCATAGCAATGATGGAATAAAACATTTTGCTAAGTCATTGCTTTTATTAGCAAACTTATTCTCTGAACTTTAGGTTAAAGCTGCATTTACTGAGAGAAAAAAAACCAAAACATCACTTTGTATAGGTTCCTCCCTTTAGGGCTATCCTTTTAAGAAAATCACGAACAGTAACCACCTATATATTTGCAAATACTTTGGGTACTTGGAGGCTTTTACAGCTTGCCACCTCGTTTCGTCCTCAAATGAGTTCTGATGTAAAGTTTTAAAATGAAAAAGCATTTTTAAATGATTGTATAGATCTGACAAGATATGTATTCACAAAATTATAGGGGCTAAACATGTTAGACACGGATGAGATATAAGCTAGAAAAAAGAGAAAGTCTCTCCGATGTATAAAATATGGGCTGGGGTAGGATGTAGAGTAACTTTTAAACCACGACCCCAGTTTTGCCTGATTTTAATACTCTGCAATTTCGACCCTACCTTTCACCAAGCACGGAAAACATGCTAAACGCAGATATTTTAGGTTAAGGTGAAACTAAAGATAATGTATTCAGCAGTTATGCTTTACATGCTAAATAGAAAACGTTTTAGTGTTTGATATAGTTTTATAGAAGCCAACTGATTTGCTGCGGAGGGAGAAAATGAGTTACATTTTTTTCCTTCAAGATAGGAATAGCAGTGCCATTAAAGTTTTAAAATCCATTAGTAAACTTCGTTGTTTATGTTTGCGAGCAATTAATTCTATGTGAGGTGACAGGGCAAGGCCTTAGTGAGGGAACGTCAGCCTTCCTGGAACCAAACTTTTTCACTGAACTGAATTTTGAGCCAGGCCAGTGCTGAAAAGGTAGGCCATTAAAAAAGTAAAAGTTGAAAGAAGAAAGAAGAGATCAAACCACGTGTTGGCTTTTAAAGGATGAATACCACTTAACACTGTTTACAAAACTCACAGAATTAACAAGAAAATTAACATACCAGTATGAGTCCTCAGATGAGCTTTTAAATGAGAAGATTTTGTATAAACTTTTGTGCAGCCTAAAATAAAGGAGAAGAACAGCGTGTCATTCTGGAGATCCTTTTGCAATCTTTACATTTGATGACTCGGTGTTTAAAATCTGGCTTTAAAGAAGAAATCTCTCACACAAGGAGGTATTTGAAACTTCAATTTTAAGAGATGTCTTAAAGCATACTCCCCTACTACCTGATTAAAGGTATAATGTGATTTGCTTTATGTATCACTTTAGCAGAAAGAGAGCAGGCAATCAAGCCAAGCTACAAATGGGAAATGTGTGCTTATACCAGTAGGTGCTTTACACTAGTAACACATACTTCAGTGATTTAAAAAATTTTAATGGCTCTAGAGCTGACAAGGTTAAACCATTATCCAAGGTGACTGCAATTTTCTGTACTCCCACATTTCTTGTTTTTTCATTTAGTATGTCATGCCATATCATGTATAATAAATTATACCCTGTATTAATCATAAACTAGCTTATGCCAGCAACTTATAGATATATTCATAACCGTCATCAGTTTATATTTTGGGCCACGTATCTCATTCAAGAATGAGCGTATGTTCACATGCTATCAGAACCAACCTTGAAATCTATTCTGTAGATAGTTCTGCCTTGTAGCAACCTACTCTTCATTCCCACCCCTTATTTTCCCCTACCTTACTTAAGTAATCCCTTTTCAGAGTACTTAATGTAGAATTAAGAACTCCAATTTAGATTGCTACGGTAAACAAGGAAAATGTAGCAAGACTCTAAGGTATATAATATTAAAGAGAAAAAAGTCCAAAGTAATCTTTTTTTCCAAATATTCCAGACTTTTTAACACATCACATAAACACTAGGTAACTAAATGGTTACAAACTTGGGTAAGGCACAGAGACTGAGATGCGACAAGAACAGAGTAGGTGAATTTTTTTTTTTTATTGTCAAGCACTACTCTCCCGTGTAAAAAGGCACACACAAACACACACTAAATACACATCGATGCTTCAACCAGGTAGGATCACATACCCGGATAATCGCAGTAGTGGATGCGTCGTTTCTCCAAATCGGGGTTACTCCTTCTATTGTATCTGACAGGCTGGATGTTTTGCGAAGTAACTGGCAGGGTGGCAGGTAAATTTGGATTATGAATTGCCAGTTTAGAAGCAATTGTAGCAGCATAGGATGGAGGTGGGGTTAAATTCTGGAGCATCTCTGCTTGTCTATCTGGACTTCCAGGCTCTGAGCTTGGTGGTGACGGGGGGAAGTAAGTGGCCTGCTGGGAAAGAAACTGACTTGGCATGGGGTATGTGCAAGGGGGCATGCTCTGGAATTGCTTCATGGCAGTCTGCGGGACGGCAGAGGTGTGAGTGTTAAGACCCGCCATGGCGGCCGACACTGAAACATTAAGACTGTCCATCACTGCTGTCTGGTTTGTAGAACTGGGCATATCTAGATCCGGTGTATTCAGGAGCTGGTAGAGGTGGCCCTGCTGGGGAGGGACAGAAAGATGAAGGTCTGGTGTAGGAAGTTCTTGTTTGATGAAAATATTGTTCACCTCTGGAGCTGCGGTCTGGTGGGAGCTGAATATACTGGTGAACTCAGGGAGGGCCTGGGTCGGGGCCGGAGGAGGGGCTGTCGTTTCACTCTGGTGGCTGAAAATGGTAACAGGTTCTGTCTTGATGTGTGTTACGCACGGTCTCTGGGATTTGTAGAGGCCAGTTCTCAGGTGAGTGATGTCGGGGAGGAAGACGTTCATGTTGATACTGTAAGGTAACCCTTCACTGTCAGTGAAGAACTGGTCTACGACTGAGGCACTGTCTCGTCTATACTTTTTATGCTCTGGAATTATAGAAACTGGAGGAAGCTGAGGTGTCAGATACTTCTCCATTTCACATCTTGTCTAAAAAAGAAGAGATACAAACATGTATAATCCACCCAATTCATCATCTCAGGAAGGACAAACTGTGCTTACTAAAAATTCCCCCCAACAATCCTTATGAAAAGTACTAAGGCAAACTCCTAAGTGTTGCTTATAAACATATCTGGTTTATTTGTCAATTGTGTAACAAAATGGCTCACCAAAAACTTACGAAACTGTGTTTAACAAGTATTTGGTAAAATAGCCCCCAATCAACCCCAGATAAAAAGTGAAAGAGACAAACCAAGAAGAAAAAGGAAGCAAACAGAAAAAATATTCCTTTCTGATGCAATAATAAAATATACTTTATCATCACTCACGTACAAGCAAGGTTCCCTGCCCCATTACATTTAAGTTTGCAGCTGAAATACAGTATTGTAATATGGCCAAATTACCTTGATTCTGTTCATGTCATACAGGTAAATTCAGTGTTTAAAACAGAAAGAAAAAAAAAACCCAGCAAACCTTAACCATAATATTGAAAAATTTCTCTCTCTCTCTCCTTTTTTTTGCTTGGGTAGATATTGCTAAAATATTTAATATAAAACATATTCCTTGGCTATTTCAGTGCCTTTTCCATTTTATAGTTCAGTGGAAACTTAAATACAATGTCTTGAGCAAAACATAGTATCCACTGAAAAGAACAAACCAACTTCACCCTTCACCATTTGATCTAAATGTTGATTTTAATCAGCAGATTCTGTAATTGGTTAATATGATAATGAAATGTTCCTATTCATATCCCTATCTAAAACAGATCTTTAATTACCTAGGGGAAAACCATTCCCTTGGTAGAGTGGTGCTAAGGGGCCCGTGGGTGGGGATAGGCTGCCTGTCGCCAGCACAGTCATCAGCCAAAGATTTATCGTGTGCTCCTCAGTGGGCCAATGCTACATTCCCCCTCACTCTGTAAAAAGCTCAACCTTATCCTCTTGTGTCTTCTAA
Source organism: Monodon monoceros (assembly GCF_005190385.1). NCBI lineage: Eukaryota > Metazoa > Chordata > Mammalia > Artiodactyla > Monodontidae > Monodon > Monodon monoceros. Next base: position 32,085,345 of record NW_021703785.1, read on the forward strand.
GCAGCAAACTGACAAATAACCAAATCATTTTAAAATGGTGATTTTTTTTTTTTTAGGACACAACCCAGCTTGTAACTGGTCTCCCCCGTCTTTTCCAGCTATCGTCTTTCCTGGTATAACATAAACTTCTACAATTTTTTACACTGAAAGGAAATTTCAACAGAAAAAAAACCCACAAACACACACAAAACACCCCAAACTAGATGCTCATAGAACGATCAACCACGGTATCCTAACCAGTGAATAATACAGTCATTTTCTGCTACTACTTAATTTCAAGTGTTTCAAATCAGACCCCGAATCATTCGATGTGGATATAGACCGTGTCTCCCGCATAGACACGATTTAAAAATAAAAATTAACGCTCTGGTCTTGTGAGTCACTTCTCTGACAAATGCCACTGCCCTTTCACAACACTGCGACGCTCGCAGACCTCCCGGAGCAGAAGCTGGGTAGCAAATACACAGTGTACCAAGGGTCTATTAAATGAGGCGTCTTGAAATAAACCGAACTAAACCCTTTCGTGCACTTCGCTCCCATGGTGGTTAGTGGTTTCTGATTTTAGCTCTTCCAGCTGTTTGCATGTGGGTATGTTTCCAATTTTTTTTTTTTTTTCCTTGGGACAGGCTAAAAGTCCCGGGAAGTTTTTTCTGGGCTATATGACTCCCTGCGTGGGCGAAAGAAACAGGCGGTTGCTCTAATTCGGCTGCCGGGCAAGTGTAAAAGCCAACTGCCAGCTTTCATCGAGGCTCCAAGAGGAAATTTACACGCACATGAAGAAACCAACAACCCCCGGTCTTTCTTTGTCTTTCTTTTTAAGTTAAAATAAGCGCTCCAACACCACCTTAGCTTTCCCAACTCCCGTTTCCCAAAGGCAGCCCTACGATAGCGTCTAAAGCAGGTTGCGCCAAGGGATATGAAACTAGCACCCCGAGGGGCCTCCCTACAGCACCCCGATTTGCGTTTCCACTGAACCCGGGACAGCGTGGGACGGGGTTGGGTAGGGGGAGAGTCCAAGGCCGGGGCAGCGGCAGGAGGCGGGATTAAGAGGACACGCGGAATCGAAGCGAAGTAGGGCGTGAGGTACGAGGTTTCATCCCCCGAGTGGAAGAAAACCAACTAAGGTGCGTGTGAGCACCAGTTCTCTCCTTACCCTTTCCCGGACAGAGCTGCCAGGGCAGATTCCCCTTGGACCCTCCCCTTCAGGTACCCCCACCTTCTCCCGGCGAAAAGCGAGTGCCCGGCCAGGAGGGCAGGGCGGGGCTGCCCCCCAGACCCGGGCCGCGGTGCGCCCCGACGCGCGCCCCAGCCTGGAGCGGCCCCTGTCGCCCGCGCGTCGCAGCGGCGGGACACGCCCGAGTCCCGGGAGGAGGCGGAGGGAGGGAGCAGCTCTTCCTACCTGGACCAGCTCCTCGGCTGGCAGTCTCGGGCCGGCGGCGGGCGGCGGCGCCGGCTGTGGCGGCGCGGGCTGCGCCTGCGGGTGGTGATGCGAATGCTTCAGCTCGTCGCCGGGGAAGAGCGTCGCGTCGCGGGCCGGGTTCGCGGCGCCCAGCACGGGCTTGAGCTGAGCGAACACGGGCTCGTCCTGCGGGGGCGGCGGCTGGGGCATAGGTCCCAGGCGGGCGCTCATGGTCAGCACCCGCGTAGCCATGGGAACTCGGGGGTCGGCTCCGGGCGCGGGGTGCGGGTTGAGCGAGCTTCCCACGTCGCCCACGCTGACTCGGGCCGGCGAGCTCCGCGCGGGGCGGCGGGCGGAGGAGGGGAGGCTCCGGGTGGACCCCTCAGCTCACACCAGGCGCGGTTTTTGAAGGCGCGCACGAAAACCCAAACTCTTCCGCTCCGCCTCGCGTGAACGCCGATGTCCTCCCGACGACCACTTTCTCCCGCCCCGCCACGCTCCCTCGCTCCCCCGGAGCCCGCTCCCGCCACTGCCGGTGTCCCCGAACGAGCTGCTAGCGCGCGTACCTGCCCCGCGACTACTGACACTTGACGCCCGCCTCTATTTTACCCAACTCTTGGGGGGCGGGGCACAGCGGCGAGACTGGCAGCGCTCCGGCGAATCCCGAGGCCCCGAGGCCGGCCGGGCCGGAGCGGCTAGCCTATGAGAAAGGAGAAGCTTGCCCAGAGCTCCGCCTCCGCCGGGCGGACCGCACCCCTCTCGGGCCACGAGCTTCGCGCGCAGGGCGGCCGCGCAGTTTGTACACAAGTTCTCTGACAGATTGGGCTGGCGGAGCTGGGGGCGGAGGAAGGAAAGAAGCGGGTGGAATCTGGGGAAGAGAGGGAATTCGGGTGGAGACGTGGAGGGAGATCTCTACGGACTGTTCTCTGCCAGGATTAGAGAGAAAAAAGAGTTTTGCAGGTCTTAGGTGTTGTGCAAGGACCTGAAACTCACAAGCTGAAACCTAGAAGGCAGCTAGGTGCGGGCGCTAGGGTTTTGAAGAGTTTTGTTTAATGAGCGTGTATTTTTAAATATACAAAATGTACTTTCTTTAGCGCAGAACTAGGGGCGGTGTGATAAATTTAAAAACAGCTCTTGTCTCTGTGTATCTTTAGCAGTGAATATATCCATTTAGCAAAGCAAATTTGGAATGTCCTGAATAAAAGTTTTAATGGCAAGTATTTTTTTAAGTCCTTACATAAAAGCTTTTTTTTTCTTTCCCTACAGTATTTAAATGGGTAGGAGTAGTTTTCACACACACTTCAACCTCGTATCCGTGTATGGAGAGGAGGGGGATGGGTCATATGAATTTTGAAGTTTTTAATATTTACACTGTTGATTCTAGCCAAAGCATGCGATCTAATTTAAGCACTGACGACTAGATGAAACGTATTTAAATAGACATTACATCTTTGACTTATTTTTGCTACCACTATGTGTTCAAAAAGTGGAGTTTAATATTTACAAAACAGAAACATAGCACATTTACCTTTCACCATGGCACCTACTCCTACGAAAAGGCAACCAAAGAAGCCACAAACGTTAGATAGGCAGCAGCTCTGAAAACTGGGAATCCAAATTTGTAGGAAAGTAATAGCCAAAATATATCACTGTCCATTGACTGTGTAATAATGGGAAGGTGAATTTTTGCCAGCAATCACCTAAGGAAAGCACTTTCCTTAATCTTTAATGTTCTTGTACAAGATTTTTATCTGGCTTATTGGGAAGCCGTTAACAATACATTGAAATAAAAATGCCTGGAATATTACTACATATGTGTATATATGATGACAGAACACTATACCATTAGACATTTTTACATATACAACATCACTTCACAGTAAGGCAGCTATTACAAAAAAGAGTTCTTAGGAAAATGTTCTCCTCAAGAAGTGAATCTAACAAAGATAGGGATCTCGTTTCAGTGTGTAGATTAAAAAAGTTTATATACACAAAGTGTTACAGGTGTTTATTATTAGAAAACATAAAATTATGCTGTAAAATATATTTTTTCTCCTTTTCATTCTGTTCTTGTTAATGATTCATTTTTAGAGCTGTGATCACTGATTTCAGAGAATGGTTGACGACTACTTTCATGTTACCAAAGTATTATTTAATGTGTTTTGGCAAATTTTTTTCTAAGCAATCTCACACCATCCACCTTCACCTTTAAAAAGCCGCCCTGATTTTCTCTGATATTGAACCCAATTATATAATTAAATAATTTAGAAACAGATTATAGAATTGGTATGGGATTTAATGTAACTTTAAAAAAATATTGAACCTTGCAAGATTTTTAGTACTTAATGCTGATAACATGATCAAACCTGTGTGATATAGATAACTCAGTACAATTTTGTATTCTTTTTAACTTTAAATCTAACTTAGATTTCATACAAGTTGGTATCTATTTATATTTTAATTTGCTTTTAAACCTATCTAGACCTTTCCTTTTGTCTCTCTCTCTTTTTTTTTTTAACCAGAGCGTTGATGGCCTGTTATTTCAACCTAAGCTTTCGCTACAATAAAATCCAGTTATTTTACTGGAATTATTTCTACATTTCACACCATTTTTTAACATGCTTTCATTTACAAAAGCATTTCCAATGCAAAAAAAAAAAGCTATTTGATAAACTTTTAATAAAATATTTTTATAGCCCTTTAAATTTTTTTTCATATTTCCACTTTTCTTAATGAATGCAGATATGAACCTACCTATGGTTGGGCTCGAAACATATTTACAGCAGAAAAGCTGAATACAATCTTTTTTGCTCAAATACAGTAGCATTTATTTAAATTTCATTCCTGACATAAGGGTTCATGAAATAGGGCTGCCACTTTTAAGTAACAGTTTCTCTGAAATACCCAGGTCTGCAGTCTCACAGAAAATAATTAGCTTAGCACTGTACAATAGTACAGAAATTGGAAAGAAGTCCTTTTCTGAGACATTTGCCATGCGGTTCTGAACATATAAAAGACATGTTCAACCAAGCTTACTTGCTGTTGCTGTGAACACAAATGCTCCAGCTGCAAACCTGCTTCACTGACTTAGCCAAAAGGGTTAAAACTTGATAAATATTTTTCAAATGTTCCAGGTTCTGCATTGGCGTGAAGCCAGACAGTGTGAATGGACAGATACTCAATTACTTTGAACTTTCTAGTTCTTTGCATTCCTTCCTGCTTAGTAGTGCTGTACCATGAGGGAAGATAGGAGAAAACAAAAAACAAATGTCAGGTTTCAAAAATCAATTAGTGGCCTGGCAGTGGTGTGTTAACTGAACTGTGCCAAAACAGAGAATTCGGAGGGAAAGGAAGAAGAAAAGTTGAGTAGTCAAGTTAGGTAGGAGGGTAAGCACAGAAGCAGTGTGCATGCTTGAGTCCTTAGTCACTGGGCAACACAGATTTAGTCTTAGAATAAACCCTAAGTGTCACTATCTTTACGGGAATAAATACGCCTGAATGTGTGGAGGCTGAATAGGCATTCAACGATGGGGGAAGGGGAGGTTTGAAGGAGGCAGTGGAAAAAAATGGATAAATAGCTTCTGAATGATGAGATGAGAGAAACATGAAGCTATCACTAGGGCAATGTTCGCAGGAAGACACGGCAAAAGAAATATCTATATTCAGTTGTTTGGCCGACACGTCACGGAGAGCTTGAAATTAAGGGATCTAGAGTATTTTTGACAACATTTTATTCACTTTGGAAACTATTCATGGAATATTGCAACTCGGTAAAATCAAAGTCAAATTTCCGAGTGATATTGGGCCATAGAAAAAGCACAACAAAGAATAAAAATCTTTTTCTTTTTTTTTAATACGGGAGTAAATTCTCCTCTAGGGTAAGATTATTCAATTTAAAGTGACTTTTTTGATAATCATTGATTATCCACCTAGTGTCAGAATCTGTATCAGTAGGAACGTAAGACAGAATTATTGTCCTTTATTTCACACTTTTAACCTTTTCTATTCATTAATGGCAACTGCTTGTACCCCCACATAAAAAGAAAAAAATGCCATTGAGAAAAGAACACAATAAACAGAAGCTTCAAATGAGATTAGTCAAAATTCAAACCATTTTGACTCAAAAAATTAAGACACACGAGAAAAGATGTCCTTTCCTTTTGTGATGAAACAGTATGTAATTTAAATAGGATTATAGACTTCTTTTTGTATAAATTAAAGTGATGTCAAGAAAAAAGCTTCATATTCTTTTTTTTACTCTCTCAACCTCAGTTCTTAAAGAATTCAATTTTATATTTAAGTTTGGAGTTAAACGTGTTCTTCCTGAAATATCTCATAAAACTCTCAATGTGCACTTATTCCTAAATGTACTATAATTTATCCTATTTTCAAAACTCTAGTAATATACAACAAACAGTATTTTACCTTTTGGGGGTACTGGGATTGCTTTTTCCACCTTGTTAGTATGATAAGCAGACAACTATAAATGCCTTGAACCAAGTTACAGGCCAGGCATACTGTAGCTTAAACTGTACAGTATTTGAATTCTGACTCTCAACATGTTAGGAAAGGTCAAGAGAAAAATCCTGAACTGAAGTAGTTACACCAATCTTTTAGAACACTAAGGAGGCCTCATCACCAGCATCACAATGAGCAGTGTTTTGAGCCAATTGCTGTTCATGTGATGACAAAAGCACTAATGGTCCTAGGCTGTGAGGCACTCCTACTGAATGCTCAAGTGAACTGTGCACGGGGCACAAGAAAACACGCCTTTGGAGGTTAATTTGTGAATGAAATGTGTAAGGATAGTGCTAAGCCCAATGCTGGCTCTTCATGCCTTTGTGTCTATCCACTGGTGATGGTTGTGTAAACTTGTGTAAATTTTGAAGAGGACAGTTTGACAATAAGCAGAAGAAGGCTAAAATGTAAACAACGTTTAAAACAATAGATAATTCTCCCTCTAGGAAAAATATTACATTATACACTGAAAAGAACCCAGGTATCCAACGATAGGAAAGTAGTTCAATAGCAGCCACTGAATCTACTACCATTTTCATATTATTAAAGGATATTTAGTCACATGGGAAAATACTCATGACATGTTAAGTAAAACAAAGTAAAGAGGTTTTTATAAACACAGACCCAAAGATGAAAAGAAAATACAAAACACGTATGTATTTTGGTGGCTCTCATTGGATGGTCAAATGATGGGTGGTTTTACATTGCTTTATACTTTTCAATAGTTTCTAAATTTTTCACAATTGCCACATATTTCATTTGTAACCAGAATAAATGTTTTCAATAAAAAAAATACATAAATGTTACCTCTATACAATTAAGGGTTTATTGGAACCGTAGGTGAAGATCAAATGATTTTCCATTTGAAAGCACCAAATACAGCCACAACTTGCCGGCACCCTGTGCTGGGAAAATATGTAAACCTTCTTAACCAAGCCAGTAGATTTTCAGCATTCACTGCAGAATAAACAAGCTGAAGAGAGATTACAAGGTTTGAAGTTTGGAAAGGGATAACCTGGGAATGTTTTAAATATAAATATGCTTTCATTTATTTCCTAAGTGATCAACAAGACTTCTGCAATGATTTATACTCAGAGTTATTTTGGGTATCTCATTTTACTTTCTTGCTTTGTTTTCCCCTATTAAATGAACCAGGTTATTTACAGTGTTTTGACAAAATGCATAGACTCTTAAAAGTTCATATGCATCTCTTAAGAGCTGTTTGTGTTTTTTGTGGTTCCCCCCCCCCCCCCCCCCCCCGTCACGCCTCAGGGTTTGTGGGATCTCAGTTCCCCGACCAATCCCAGGGCCACCGCATTGAAAGCGACGAGTCCTAACCACTGGACAGCCAGGGAATTCCCATTTTTGGAGTTTTTTAAATTCTAAAATATTCATAAAGACTATATAGAGTAAAATGGTTTCTAATGGGCTGTCTTTACTATCTTCTCTCTGAGAGCCTTTTTCTCCTTACTGGCACCTAAAGTTGTTTAAAGTAATTCCCAAACTTGTTTTCTGGGAATTGAAAATTAAAGTCAGCGGAGCATATTGGTGGTGGTCTAGGAACTTAATATTTTAAACATTTTTCTATAAACAAGTCAATAGAGAGCTGCTTTCAGAGTTAAGGGCCCACGTGCCCCTTCTCCACCCTCCCATCATGACCTCAACCCACAAGTAAAACATACACACACACACACACACACACACACACACACACACACACCCCTATTCTAAATCATCCAGCACATCACTGGTGCCTGAGAACATTTATTGAACACCCTTAGTGTGCTGAGCACTGCTGTAGGCCTTGAAAATACAAAGATGGGTAGGATACAGTCCCTGCCCTAAGCATTATCTGACAGGTAACTCCCCCCACCCCCACCTCAAATATGTTTCTTGCTTCTCAGTAAATTGGAGTCCAAACTCTTCAGTTCGGGATGTTGAGCCAACCCCAGCCGATCTTTCCAGCCTGGAATCTCCCTACACCGCCCTGCCTCTTCTCCCAGGAGCCTTAGGCTCTAAGCATAGGGATTATTTGTCATTTCCCAAATGCCACTGCTGTTCCCTCCAATGTTTGTCTTTGACTACATATACCATAAATCACAAGCCCAGCTAAAATCCCACCCCTCTCCCAAGGTCACTCCGTATACCCCAGTAAAAATTATACTCTTTTGGTTCTTCTCCTGCCCATTAGCTTTGTATCCCCAGTAAAGCATTCCTAACCATCTGCCTTGCATCCACCTTCCCCTACAAAATCGCATGCCCCTGCAGGACACGAATGGTCTTGTCTTTGTGTCCATCATGATGTCTCTGAGCACAGTGTCCCACACCAAAGAGACCACTGATGTTTGGTGAACTCAATTTTATTCTTATAAACATAAAAGGTAAAATTAAGAATAAAAGTTTCATAGAATGCCATCTTAAAATGTAGAAGAAATGAGTTAGAAACATCACCCTCTTAACAACCATTGTAGTATTAATTGATTAAGGCAAGAATTAATGGAAGCTAAAATGACTGGGTACCATTCTGATGAGAAATAGGATATTTTACATAGTCTCAAAGTATTTCCCCACAAATAAGGTATTAATTACAATGGGAAAAATAGTGACCTACCAATGGAAAAACTTGGCCGACACTACCTTAAGCAGATGATCAAAATTCACATCATCATTAATGGGACAAACTGATATCATGGGTTTTTTTGATGTGATGAACTGAGAAGGATGCAGTGTTGTTTATCTTGTGTTGTATTGTACTGTACATAAACATACATCACCTGAGGGCTTCCCTGGTGGCGCAGTGGTTGAGAGTCTGCCTGCTAGTGCGGGAGACACGGGTTCCAGCCCTGGTCTGGAAGGATCCCACATGCCGCGGAGCAACGAGGCCCGTGAGCCACAACTACTGAGCCTGCGCGTCTGGAGCCTGTGCTCTGCAACGAGAGGCCGCGATAGTGAGAGGCCCGCGCACTGTGATGAAGAGTGGCCCCCGCTTGCCACAACTAGAGAAAGCCCGCGCACGGAAACGAAGACCCAATACAGCAAAAATAAATTAATAAACTCCTACCCCCAACATCTTCTTTAAAAAAAAAAAAAGTACATCACCTGAGGGCTTCCCTGGTGGCGCAGTTGTTGAGAGTCCGCCTGCCGATGCAGGGGACGCGGGTTCGTGCCCCGGTCCAGGAAGATCCCACATACCGCGGAGCGGCTGGGCCCGTGAGCCATGGCTGCTGAGCCTGCGCGTCCGGAGCCTGTGCTCTTCAAGGGAGAGGCCACAGCAGTGAGAGGCTCGCGTAACAAAAAAAAAAAAAAAAAAAAAAAACATCACCTGAATCTAACCATGAGGAAAGTCAGACAAACTCAAATTGAGGAACTTTCTACAAACCACTGGCTTCACTCTTCAAAAATGTACAATAAATATCATGAAAGAGGGACTTCCCTGGTGGCACAGTGGTTAAGAATCCACCTGCCAATGCAGGGGACACGGGTTCAATTCCTGGTCTGGGAAGATCCCACATGCCGCGGAGCAACTAAGCCCGTGTGCCACAACTACTGAGGCTGCGTGCTACTGAGCACACGTGCCTACTAAGCACACGTGCCTAGAGCCCGTGCTCAACGACAAGAGAAACCACCGCAATGAGAAGCCAGCGCACCTCAACAAAAAGTAGCCCCCGCTCGCTGCAACTAGAGGAATCCTGGGCGCAGCAACAAAGACCCAACGCAGCCAAAAATAAATTAAAAAAATATATATATGATGAAAGAGTCATGAAAGACAAAGTTTCAGCTACTGTTTCTTTTTAAAGGAATAAATAATCCTGGTTTGAACTACATGGGGGGAGGCCGGAGGGAATTGTCACAATAAACATAATTGGACTAATTAGTAAAATTTGAGTATGAACTGTAAATAAAATTTTCAAACACTTTGAAATTCCACTTTTAGGTATTCATTCCTCAAAATCTCTTAAATGTTCACAAAGATAGACGTGCCAGAATGTTTATTGCAGCATCGTTTGCAATGAACATTATTGGGGTATTAGCAAAATTTGAGTGTGGACAATGCTACATTTCCAAACTTAATAGTATAACTGGTTATATAAGAGAATACCCTTGTTCTTAGAATATACTCTCTAAATATTTATGGATAAAGGGTCATGATGTTTGCAACTAATGGTTGAATTAATCAAGGCCAAAATCAGTGTGTGTGTGTGTGTGTGTGTGTGTATACAGAGAGAGATAGGCAGAAACAGAGGGAAAGAGAGAGAAAGCGTGAGACAGAGAAAGCAGATGTGGCAAAATGTTAGTGATGAATCTGGGTAAAATGAGTATGGGATTTTTTTATTTATTCTTGCAACTTTTTCTTTAAGTTTGAAATCATTTTGAAATTAAAAGGAAAAAAAAGAATAAAGGTTTGAGAACTATTTGTTTTATTTCAAAAGATGAGATCCTGCTTTCTAGCACTGGTCTTCACAGGTTTGTTTTTGTAGGAGACTTGAAGTTAAATTGAGGATAACCTATCACAAACCCTTAAAAGCAATCCCACCTCAGCTAAAACATACAGACCTTATGGAACTATCATTTTTGTCATGATGGCCCTATGTACTGAGTACCACCACTATCACTGCACTTATCAAATTTATTTTTATTATATTACATATTACATTCATCTTTGTTTCTTCAGCCAACCATGGCTCTGCCGTGTAGAGTACTATATGAAAATGCATGTCTGAATGAAGAATGCACACGTACACACACAAAACACAAGGGCCTCCAGAGCTTTGAACTACATTTTTGGACTTAAATTTTATATTTAAGTATAAAATGATTTGACATTTGGGGATTTGCTTCAAAATAACCCAGAGAGGATAAACACTGAATGAAGGTATGAATGAAAAAGATTGACCACGAGTTAATAATGGTTGAAGCTGGGTGATGAGTACATGAAGGGTTCATTCTCACTATTTTTGTATCTTTTGGAAACATTCTATGATATAAAAAAAAATTTTTTAAGGAAAGCACAGTAGAAGCAGTAGTAATAAGGACAACTTGACCAATCAATGAAATATAAATTGTATTTTAATGTAGTGTAGATTAGGTTTTTGACTTTTAATTTTAAAAAACAAACAAACCAAAAAAAAAAAAAAAAAAAACTGCCGTAAAGCCATAGTCTCTCTTTAGTGTCTGAAGACAGGTCTCAGGTAGCATGAAATAAAAACCTATCCCAGGGAATAAGTTAGACTTTAGAGATGCGTCTTTCAAATTTGAAAAATATTAGATTCTTCTTTGTGTCACCAGAGAATTTTCAGAAAAGCAGATCCTTAACATTGCTCTCAATTTATTGTTGAGGTTTAGAACCTCAGACATTATAAGCAGGTGTGACCTAATGACAAATGGAACAAAAGATAAATTACACAAAAAAGATGATTGAAGAAATGCACAGGGATGGTGTACATGTCTGGGGGAGAAGGGATAGATTAAGTATTTTCCTATAAAAAAGAATTTTTAAAACAACCAACAATTATTTATTAGAGTCCCACTATGTGTTAGACAGTGGGAGTTATGGCAAAAGCAAGGGACCTTCAGTTGGGTAGCTTCCCATCTCGTTGAAGTTACAGTATATGTGCACATAAAATAACAAAATAACTTTGTGCCAGTGGATAGTGAACAAGGAAGAGAGATCCACTGTGGACTTTGATTCTTGAATTGACCTTAAAGAAAACACAAGTTTATGCAAACAGCAGATAGGAGGAGAGAGGAGGGAATTCTGGGTAAGAACAGACATAGTACTTAGGGTAAATCACAAACTGGGTAAACTGGTGAGAACAGTTGGCTCACGGATAGATCAAACCTAATTTCTACATGCTATATAAAGAATTTATATAATAAAGTCCAAGAGAAAGTCTAACCTAATGGAGAGTCTTGTGTATCAGTGTGACCGTGAAGGTAAAAGACAAATGACCCCTTTACCCCAAACCCCTAAATAGTAAGTGACTATCTGGGAGAAAACATTTGCAACAAAGGATTCATATTCACAATCATAAAAGAGATCTTTAAAAAAAAAATCTGTAAGACAGAGAGAACCCAAGGAAAATTAGGCAATGGTGGTAAATAGGCAATTCACAGAAGAAGATGTACAAGAGGGCGATAAATGTATGAAAAGTTTCTCAACCCCACCACTCTCAGGGAAATGCAAAACAAACAGCAATGGGATAACCATTTTTGCTCACCAGATGTACAGAAATGAAAGTGATTCAGAGAGGGTGTGGGGAAACTGGAAGTCTCATAATGTTAGTAAAAATAAAACTTTGTAGGGTCTTGGTAAAACGGCTCTCTGCCCAGGGCACTCTAAAGCATCTATCAAAAGGTAAAATTTTCACACACTTTGAAATTTTACTTTTAGAAATTCATTCCTGAAAATCCCTTAAGTGTGCACAAAAGTAGATAGATGTAGCAGAATGTTTATTGCAGCACTGTTTGTAATAATGAAAGACTGACAATTATCTAAATATCCAACAATAAGTAATGGTCAAGTAAATGAGTGAGTAAATTCTACTCTATCCACATATTACCCAGAAATTTTAACAGAATGAAGTAGCTATATCTATACCGACATGAAATGTCTCTAAAGGCACAATAAGTGAAAAAAAAATGTCACTGGTTAATACATATTTCATGGTGTCATTTATGTAAGTGATGTATGTGAAATATACATTGTCTAAAATGGCTAACACACAACTGTTATCAGTTTACCTCTGGAGACAGGAGAGAGATTGGGGGTTGTGGATGGCAGGCAGGGAGGGAGGTTGCTAGCTATGTCCCAGCTAAGCATTGGCGATTCCATGCAAAAAGTAGCCTATCTCCATAAATGCCTATTACTAGGAATATGAGCTAGGATTCAAGGAATGTGGTTGGTCTGAAAAGAACCAAAGGATTCATCTCACCTAATAGAACCCTCTCAATTTTAGAAACCCATTATTCAACAAGCATTTACTGAGCACCTACTATGGGACATGAACTGTGCTAAAGAGCACTGGTGACTCAAAGGGGACCAAAAGTGTTATTAAAGATTAAACAGCAAATACCTTGAAAACCTAAAAGATAAAGCATTATCTGTGTCAGACAGTCAAGGAAGGCTTCCTGGAGGAAGAGATCTCGGAGAAGGGCCTTGAAGAATTTGAATTCAGTTTTTTGACTCAAGTCCAGTAATCTTCCACTCCATGATCCTCAGACTTCTCTGATAGAAGTAAGAGGTAATTAACATAGAAAGTAAGAGATAATTAAAGATAATCTCATATTTCTGGAGAGAAATCATTCCTAGAAAGAGAGGGCTTGTGTCTACCCATTAAAAAGTATATATTAGATGGGCTTCCCTGGTGGCGCAGTGGTTGAGAGTCCGCCTGCCGATGCAGGGGACACGGGTTTGTGCCCCGGTCCGGGAAGATCCCATGTGCCGCGGAGCGGCTGGGCCCGCGAGCCATGGCTGCTGAGCCTGCGCGTCCGGAGCCTGTTGCTCCGCAACGGGAGAGGCCACAACAGTGAGAGGCCGCGTACCGCAAAATTTCTCAAGATGCTACATATATACTGCAAGATATAATGCCACTGGTGTTAGCTCTTGAAAAGAAGTCAGCAGAATCATCAGGATGCTTGCTATAGCCATTTACCAAGTCAATGTAGAGGATCTGATCCTTTCAATTTTCCTGCCCAGTTATTTAAGGCTGATTATATGCCTGGAAAATTTCTATCCCTCTCATTACAGATATTTGATTATGTATAATCACTTTTTTCCCCATAAAGCATTCTATTTTACACTTTTCCTTGTTTATTTGGTGACTTGGCTACATATGTTTAAATCGTATACCTCTAGTAATATGTCATCATTGGAGTTATATTGTGTTAAATTTTTTAGGAATTTATGAAAAATAAGGGAATAATAAATGCCGGTGCCACCTCAACCCTGCGACGTTGGACACGCAAACAAAGTGGCCTTCCTGACATGTGGCAGCACTCATGGTTCATGACTATGGGACGGTAAGCCGAAGTCCAGTATGTTTAAGGAGGTAAGCCACTTCTCAAGCGTTCTTTTTTTGCAAAGATACAGCCATAATACTTTTTTATGATAGCTTGGTAAATCTCTTAAAGAAAAGGGAGAGGTTTATGACAGAAATGGTGATAAAGCTTTAACTACATGTGTGTGGTTAACTCTGTTTCAGCCATTCAAGTTAACTTCTACCTATATTTATGGGCGTCATTGCATAATATATGAAGTTTGCAGGAAGTGCCCGGAAGATAAGGTTACATAGACAAGTTATTTAAGTTTGAAAGTAAACCACAGCTCATGCTGGGAAACTAGTTTATAGCCCATTTTGTAACCCAAATGAATACGTCATTCATTTTCTTTTCATTTTTTTTTTCTTATCTCATAGTTAACATGAGGCAATTAATCATTGTTTGAATGTGCAGCCTAGTAAGTTGACAAAAGAACGCAGCTTTGGGGATTGATTAGCTGAAAAGTCAGTAAATTACATTTAAGAAGTGCAGATAAACATTTGATGATATTCAAGCCACCTTGAGCAAATGGATGATTTGCACACATCATCATGTCCCACTAGATAATGTTTTCCTTCACAAGCTTCATTCAGTAATGAGACTCATTTCTACCAACAAATATTACTTGATCAATAGACCTTGCATTTGCCACAGGAAATGACCTTTCATGGTTAATGTATAACTGATTACTGTTCTTCCTCTGTAGTAGCCTACATTTGACAGTAGAGAAATAAACTGTGTACACTGTAAAACACTAAAATATGTCAAACGCTGTAGTATACCTTCAGAGTATTATCGTTTGGCACTGTACAAGGGCTATGACCCATTTGTACTGTACCCACCCACCATTTCAGTTCTTGCTGGCTGCAATCAAACTTTTGCCCTAACATTTAGGTATTTAGAATAATCAAGGCTATTCTTCCTACACCTTAAGGAAAAAACCCAAAGCCAAACCGAAGACCCTCTGATGGTGACAACAGTGGTTTTGAAGGGTAATGTACATAGAAGAGAAACAACTCTCATGAAAGGAAATTACCCTAAAATCTTTGTTGTGGAAAATGAAAACTAATGACACGTTCCCATTGTAATGCAGTTCATTTTCGAATGTAAATAACTTGTCCATTTAATAATTTGCTCCTCCCCATGACTGCAAAAGAGCCTTTGACAACAGCCATCTTCCTATTTCATTCACTGTCAAGAACAGTCTAAAGGAGCTCCATTGTTTTCCCTGGGATAATTTTAACAGATAAAACGATTTAAAAAAAAAAAAGGTATCACTATATCTGAGGGCTCTGTCTTTGAAATCAATGTAAATAAAAGATGCCACCTTTATTAAGTCTGAAACGGCGTGTTACCTGTTTTTCGTTGACCTTGTGGAGGTTTTCAGTGACAACTGAATTAACCAGGTGAGGGAGGCTCTTTGAGGGGCCCAGTCACACTCTATTGTGCAGGATGGCACCTAGCAAAGCACTTAGATTAGGCTGCAGAGGGAACAAAGCTAGGTACACTCTCTCCAGCTTCAGGTAAACAAGATTATTGTTCTCCATCCCTGCTGTTCGGAATGAATGCAATGCTGCAAAGCTAATTGCTGCTATAATTAGGAAAAAAAACCACACCCCAAATGACTGGGAATGTGCTAACTCAGTGTGGTTTAAACCTCAGAGACATTTCCCCTCCTATACAGGTGTGATGGGCTCTATTCATAGTTTTAAAATGATAAGTTTAAATGTTAACACGATATTGCAAAAAATGCTCTCAGGTTGGAAGGTGGAAGCTGGTGGGTGCAAGGTATAAGTGCTTAAGGGTCGTTAGCCTTCTGGCCAGAGGAGGAGAAAATTCCATTTTGGGATTGAATACAAAGTAAGACAGCAAATGCAGTCTATGGAAAGTTTCCCCTCTTTGAGCAGGCCCTGCTTGGCTCACAAGCTTTGCCCCATACCGTTTCATAAAATATGCAACTTTCAAGCCACCTCCACGTAAGGAGATTTCACTCTGCTGTTGAGACATTCTTCCTCATATCTAACTAAATCACCCGATCTGCAGTTTAGCAATCCCATTTCCTCACATCTTCAGCAACATCTAACCTTCTATATTGACATCTATTTTCTTACAACAAAAATAACTAAGCTGAATACCATAAAATTACAATAGGAAAGCTTTTTAAAAAAAGATATTTTCTACTCTCTTACTCTGAGTGGATTGTT
Organism: Monodon monoceros; assembly: GCF_005190385.1. Lineage (NCBI taxonomy): Eukaryota > Metazoa > Chordata > Mammalia > Artiodactyla > Monodontidae > Monodon > Monodon monoceros. The sequence continues at coordinate 32,101,503 of NW_021703785.1, forward strand.
TAATTGGTTTCAAATTTAAAAACAAGATTTAGGAATCAATCATTGCTTAAGTTGCGGATTCCCAAGTGGTGCTTCCAAGTGTAAAGTCTGGGGAAAACAGACTTCAGAGCTGCCGGCTGGATTATGGTTAACAGGTTAGCAAGTATAACTCAGTTAAGGCTTTACCTCCTTCTGTGCTTAATAGGAAAACTAGGACATTTTTAAGATTTCAATCTTATTCTTCAATAAGATAACTCTTTTCACCTATGAAAACACTAATAATTATAGCTTTTTGCTGCTTGGCGTAAAATAATCTTTCTACTGTAATTAGATTTGAAGGGGAACTAGAAAAGACCTTCAATAAAATGCTGTCGTGAATTCCCTCCAAAACGGCTTGCCTGTAATTAAGGTGCATTTACAGATCTGATATTCCTTAAAAGAAGCATTAACATTACAAAGACCAATTATTCATGGTCAAACAAAGGAGATTCAGATTCTCTGATCAAAGCAGTAATCTCTTTTACAGTTGTTATTTTTGAAGTATCTTCAAACCGAACAAACACACATTGACTATGTAAACAGGTATAGCTGTGGGCTAATTTGCTGTTTTCAGGATCCCATCGTTTTCCCACATGGCTCAAACTTCGTATGGTCTACCCCGTTTCCATTCCCAGCCCCAACTGCTGATGCTGAGGGAGGAATAAGAACTTTTCAAAAGGGGGAAAATTCCAGATATCAGTTTTAGTATTTAAACAGTCATAATGTAAAGGTCATCGACCATTTTTAACATAACCTGGTCCATTTTCCAAAGTTGCTTGTTTTCGGAAACGTCAGCAAGCTTTTTAAATGATCACAGGCAGAAAAACAAAGACATGAGTCAAGTGAAAGAGTGCTGAATTGGGTTTGAGAAAAATCTGAATCTGAGTCTCGGTTTGGCCCTTCTCTTGCTGTCAGGCCTGAGCAAATTCCTTAGAAACTCTAGACCTTTTTCTGCAAATGTAAAATCGGGATAACAGATGGGAATTCCCTGGCGGTACAGTGGTCACTGCCGAGGCCCGGGTTCAATCCCTCGTGGAGGAACTGAGATCCGGCAAGCTGCATGGGCATAGCCAAAAAAAAAAAAAAAGAAAAGAAAAGAAAAAAAAGGGATAGCAGCACATCCCTAAACTAGGAGGTTTAGGAGGTTGTGAAGGCCAGGTTCAACCTCAGTACATGAGGGAGCACGGTCAAATAAGAGGTATGTTCGTATAAATAAAAATATGTTTTTAAACCTCATTGTACCCCCGGAGAAACATCCTTGGAGTGCCAAGGAGTAGAAACGACGAAAAAAGAAAAACTACTTTAACACCTATAACAGCTTGTGTCAAAAGTGATTAGGGAAACTCTAGCTCTGTGGCTCACGAATGTGAAATGGGTTTCTTTTCTAAAGGGCTCCTCAGAAAGCTTTGAATCTCCAAGAGAATCTCAGTAGAATGAAACTTATGTCAAACATTTGACAGAACTGCTTTAGCCTGAGGCTACTGCAGTTCTCCTTTGAAAACACGTTGAGGATTGTTGCCTTCTGATACATTATTGATTTGATTGGGTAGGAAACACTTAGATGCTCAAGCAAATCTACTTTTTAGTCTATACCATTTGGTACAAATGAACAATTAATGGCAGCAGAGTGCCCTGACATGATTTACAGCATAAAGAGTTTCCAAAAATGTGCCACTTCTTTATTTATTAATTTTTTTGGCTCAATATATCTAACAGCTCTACCGCTTATAACTTGAGTGACTTTAGGTAAGTTTCCAAATCTCTCCAACTCTCAGCATTCTCATCTGTGAAACAGAGATAATATTTGCTGGGTAAGTTGTGGCCAAAATCAAATAAACGTAATTTGTACACTGAGCTTAATAAATGGTGGATTTAATTTTCTCATTCATTCAGAAATGTCTAGGTCAAAAGAGTGACCTTTTCTAGGTCACATAGCAACTCAGTGACATTGTTAGAAAGGGACCAGAATTTTGGAAACTACTATTGTTTGAATTCACCCCTATCAAAATTCTAGAATAGATTACTAAAGGGAAAATTTGTAAGAAGAAAAGGAATAACCACTAGGGACCAATATTATTCCAATACAAACAAGCTGGGCTAAACTAAGACAAACATTTTTCCCCCGGTGGTGCTATTAGATTAGTAGCCAGGGGGGATGCCAGAGGCATGAAAAAAAAAATCTTAAGTTGTTCTTGTGGATAAGATGGTTATAGGTGAATTAGCCTACAATCTAGCAAGGTTTATTTATACTATTTGTAAAAACTGTACCCAGAGAGTGATTGATTTCAATGTAGAAGAAAACGTTCAGCATTTATCACAGGGGTCTCTCTCAAATAATATTTTCATCAATGACCTGGAGGAAGACATGAGAGTTATACAAGATGCAAACTGGGAAGAAAAAGCTAATATGTTGGTTGGCAAAATCAGGAATCTTAAGGGTTCCAATAAGCCTGGAACTAAATTCCAGCTCTCTCACTTATACAAATCCTGTGACTTAACTGCTTTGAATCTGTTTCCTCATCTCAAAAATGCAGATAATAACTACTGCATGGAATTGGGAGAAGTACATAACATAAAGGGCCATCCAAAGAGGTGTTCTATGCAGATCTTGGCACATATAATTAGGTCAAGAAGTGCTGGTGCTAGTATTAGTTGTAGTAATGATACTAATACCAAAAAAGGTTATGCAGAAAAAGTTTTAGGGGTTTTAACTGACTACAGGTTCAATATTAAATAGTCTGAGGGGCTTCCCTGGTGGTGCAGTGGTTAAGAATCCGCCTGCCAATGCAGGGGACACAGGTTTGAGCCCTGATCCAGGAAGATCCCACATGCCGAGGAGCAGCTAAACCCATGCACCACAACGACTGAACCCGCGTGCCACAACTACTGAAGCCTGCGCGCCTTCAGCCTATGCTCCTCAGCAAGAGAAGACACCGCAACGAGAAGCCTGCACACTGCAACGAGGAGTAGCCCCTGCTCGCTGCAACTAGAGAAAGCCCGTGTGCAGCAATGAAGGCCCAACACAGCCAAAAATCAATCAATCAATCAACCAATCAATAAATTAAAAATGTAGTCAGATGAGGCTGACAATTATTTTGGTGAGTAGTTCTAGAAGCCCCTTTTTAGAGACACATGGGCAAACTAGAATGCATTTATGTAAGAGTGGCAAAATGGTGGACAGTTGAGAAATCAAATCACATGAAAAGCAAATGACTTTGTGACATGCATTGGGTAAATCCCTTTTAAAAAACACAACAAAACTACTTTATTGAGGTATGATTAACATACAAAAAGCTGTGTATATTTAATGTATACAACTTGATGAGTTTGTAGGGTAAATTCCTTTTAAACATATCAGTTCCTTTAAGCCTCTCTATAACTCATTAGGAAGGTGTAATTATTCCAGTTTTAAAGATGAGGAACTAAGACACAGAGAGGTTAAGTGATGACACACCTACTGAGAGGTGATGAAATATATGAAACTGGAATATGCACGTGGAAAATGGATTACATTTATTCATTGTTGTTCCAAGGGCAAATTAATGTGGATGGATGGGGTCAAAGGAATATTTAACTGATGGACAGCCAACAAAATAACTGACATGTACTCTTCAAAAATATCCATGTTCTAAGAGACAAAGAAAGATTGAGGAACTATTCGAGATTAAAGGAGATTTAGGAGATACTACAACTGAATGCAATGAATGATTGGAGATTTTCCTTGGCATAAAAGGCATTATTGGGACAATTGGTGAAATCTGAATAAGGTCTTTAGATTAGATAACAGTACTGTATCAATGTTAATTTCCTGATTTTGATCATTGTCTTTTTCTTATGTAAATGAATGTCCTTGTTCTTAGGAAATGCTCACTGAACCATTTGGCAATAGAGGGAAATCATATCTTCAAAGTACTCTCAAAAGGTTTAGAACAACAACAAAAGAGAGACTAGAGAAAAGGACAAAGCAAATGTGATAAAATGTTAACGTTTGGAAAATTTGGGTAAAGGATAAAATTATTTGCAATATTCTTGCAACTTCTCTGTAAGCCTGCAATTATGTCAAAATAAAAAGTTTCAAAGAATTGAAAAACATGTAGGGCATGGGATAAAATAAAATCTAAGGGGAAATATTCTGTAGACAATTGGTAACATAGGACTGGAAGTAGAAAAGACTCCAGGGGGGTACAGAGGAAGATTTGAAAGTCATATGTGAGAACAGATGAGAGTAACTGATTCATTCCTTTCATTCACTCAGAAAGATACTTTTCATCATTTAGGACTTAAAAAAAAATACAATTGTACTAACTATTAGAACTACTGACACCTTTATTTCCAAAGTGATGAAAAAATAAATGCTCAAATAAATTAGTCTGCAGTGACTCTTTCGGGAGGAACAAGTTCTGTATGTTTGGACACCAGAAAGGTATATCAGGAAGAGAAAAGGGTAAAAAAGACATTTTATATGTATTCAAGATGAGTACACAGATCTCATTTTAAAAAAATCTTTACTATTGTGGAGATGTGAGGAGCTCAATAACTAGAATGTTTCTTCCCAGGCAGGGTCTAGATGAGGAAGACAAAAGCAATGGATAGAGATTATACCCTCTTTTTTTTTTTGCGGTACGCGGGCCTCTCACTGTTGTAGCCTCTCCCGTTGCGGAGCACAGGCTCCGGACGCGCAGCCTCAGCGGCCATGGCTCACGGGCCCAGCCGCTCCACAGCACATGGGATCTTCCCGGCCCGGGGCACGAACCCGTATCCCCTGCATCGGTAGGCAGACTGTCAACCACTGCGCCACCAGGGAAGCCCTACCCTCTTTCTTATTAATAAATGTTATATCGGAGGACATATCAATAGTTGAAAGTGAAGGTCAAGTGGGCCTTAGTCTCCCCCCACTATGACTTAGAACAAGAAAAGCAAGGCACTGTCCCAGGGATAGAAAAGGTGGTTCCTTTGTAGAAAAAAACAAAACAAACAAACAAAAAAAACAACCACAAAAAAAAACCAGAAAGAGGAAAAACTATACAAGCCCAGTTCCTTAAACAAAATGTACCAATCAGATAGTCAGGAGGTGCAAAGAGGCAGAAGCATCTGGGAAAACTCCTCATGGAAAACATGGAGTGTGGGCGGGAAGGTGACCGCGGGATACATTTATTTCCCGCTGATACTTTTTATGCTCAAAGGAGAATGGAGGAAAACAAAACAAAACATGGGGCGTAGCAAGCGCCTTCGGGGACAATGGTTTCAATTTGGTGATTCGGGCAGAAACCAGATTGCAAGGTGTAAATGAGACGTTCTCCTTTTTTTTTTTTTTTTTTTTCCTTTCCTTTGTCTTTTCCTCAAATGTTCGAATTTTGCCTTGGGCCCTCTGCATTCCTCACTCCTCACTCTTCCTGGATCATCTGCTCACCCACGGATGTTTATCTAAGGTAAACAGTACAAGTATAACCGGGTTAACTGTGGAAGGGAGAAAAGCCTCTTTTTTTTTTTAAAATTTATTAATTTATTTGTTTTTGGCTGCGTTGGGTCTTCATTGCGGTGCGCTGGCTTTCTCTAGTTGCGGCGAGCGGGGGCTACTCTTCATTGCAGTGCGCGGGCTTCTCATTGTGGTGGTTTCTCTTGTTGCGGAGCACGGACTCTAGGCACGCAGGCTTCATTAGTTGTGGTGCGCAGGCTCAGTAGTTGTGGCTCACGGGCTCTAGACCGCAGGCTCAGTAGTTGTGGCACACAGGCTTAGTTGCTCCACGGCATGTGGGATCTTCCTGGACCAGGGCTTGAACCCGTGTCCCCTGCATTGGCAGGCGGATTCTTAACCACTGTGCCACCAGGGAAGCCCAAACCTCTTCTTTTAAGAACAGGGAAGAAAAGATGTTAAGATAGAGATGGAAAATGATCTTGTTTTTCTGGGTAACATGGGAGAAAGGGTCATCGAATTAGTTAACGTTTTTTTTTTTCTGCTCTACTGAATGCTTGTTTCACCCCAGAATGATATGTCGAATCGTATTCCCCAGTGTGCTGGTATTTAGAGGTGGGGAGGGGGGTCCTTGGGAGGTGATTAGGTCACGAGGGTGGAACCTTCATGAATTGGATTAGTGCCTTTATAAGAGACCCCAAGAGCTCCCAAACTTCTTTGCACAGCAACAAGACACAGCTGCCCATGAACCAGGAAATGGGCCCTCACCAGACACTGAGTCTGCTGACACCTTGATCTTGGACTTCCTAGCTTCCAGAATTGAGAAATAAATTTCTGGTCTTTGTAAGCCATCCAGTCTATGATATTTTGTTATAGTAGCCCGAATGGACTGAGACATTTTCCAGCAAAAATTCAATGTAAAAAAAAAATCAGGAAGCAAATATCATTGCTTTTTTCCTTTCTTTCTTCCTACCATTCAACAAAATTTTGAAGGACAATTTTTCTGTACCAGGCACTGTGCTAGGTGCTGGGGGTACAGTAGTGTCAGATAAGATTTTCTGCTTTCCCGGAATGTATATTCTATTAGGAGGGACAGGCAATGAACAAATAAGAAAATAAGAATTTCAGATGTTGCTCTAAAGAAAATAAAGCAAATGGAATGTAGAGGGGCAGGTGTGTGGCCTGGGTAGTATGTGTAAGGAGGAAGGGGCTGAACCCTAAACCTTGAAATGGGAATTTAAGGAATTATGTATCTAAATATTGAATAAGTTATAAAATCCAGGTATTAAAAAAATAAATTCAAAACTATGAAGTCAAAGAAAATCATATCAACATCTGTATACTTCTGCCAAAACCATTTACTCCTGATTCTATAAAGCAAAAACAAATAAGTATCTTTTTTTAAAAAAAACAAAACCAAAAACAATTCACTTGTCTGCATGAATATTTGCTGGAACAATCACATGCTAAATTTTATTTCACCTTTACTGAAACAAAGGTACCTAAAGAACCTGTTACTGAACACCCCACATGGACAAACATGTTGTGATTATATTTGACCATATAATTAATTTTGATCAACTGGACGTACACACCAGTTAATTCTACAATTAACAAATACACATATGTATTTGTGGGCATTCAGTGCCACATAAGACATGGCTATTGTCTCTGCTTGCCCACAGATTCATTGATTCAACCATCCTATATTGAATATTCACTGTGTGCAAGGCATTATTCTAAGCTCTGAGGACACCAGGGGGAGGATATGCCCTCCCAAAGTTCTTTGTCCTCCTAAAGTTGGCCTTAGTGGCCATCGTGTTTTATCCTTTAGTTACCAAAGGTAATAGGAGTTAAACAAGTGTTTTCCTTATTTGTTCTAGGTCCCTAGGGTCATAGCTTTGTTCTAGCTCCTGGTGAAAGTATTTTAAATAGATAGATATGTTTAGAAGATCCCAGAAGTAAGAAAATAAAAGTGAGGTAACATTTTATAGAATAGGTGGTGTGTTCCTGGAACTGTGTTAGTAACCAGTAATGATAATGATCCAATCTTGCTAATAATAGTAAATCAAGATGATCATACCAAAAATAAATGGAAGGAAGTGAAAGTAAAAGAGGCAGATTTATGACTCTGATTGCGGTATTACAAATAAGTGAGCAGAGTAATGAGAGAGAAGTCATCAGCAGTTTAGAATGTCTACACATATTTTAGAGCACAGTTTTGAATGTTAGTGACATTTCTGCTACATTTAACAACTTGCTTAATAAAGCAATAACAGATGGCATTCAGGGAATTACATATGCTATGAAATTTGAAGGTTTAGGGGATAGAAATTTAATTTTAGATTCTCAGTAAATGTTTTAATTGTTCTACAGCTATTAAAGAGAGGATAAAACATGATTAGATATAGAAAACAGAGGGGGGGACTTCCTTGGTGGTGCAGTGGATAAGACTCTGTGCTCCCAATGCAGGGGGCCCGGGTTCAATCCCTGGTCAGGGAACTAGATCCCACATGCGTGTCGCAACTAAGAGTTCGCATGTCACAACTAAGGAGCCAGTGAGCTGCAACTAAGGAGCCCGCCTGCAGCAACTAGGACCAAGTTCAACCAAATAAATAAGTAAACAAATAAATATAAAAAAATAGATTAAGTAAATAACTGATACAAAGTATCAGATCAAAGAAGATACAAAAACAAGTTCATTATTCTGATTCAGGGAACAATTTACTAATTAAAGGAAATAAAAAGGAAAGTTTTTCAAAAAAAAAAGAAAAGCAAAGAGGGAGAGGGAGTGAGGGGGGAAAGGGAAGAGAAAGGAAGACTTAATAAGTATAGGGCCATGGAGAATTCCATAGTACCTTCCTGAAAATGATGTCATTGGAAATATACAGCAGTGGTATAAATAAATCCTATTACTTAAAGACAATGTTTATAAGGTGATTAAAGTGACTTTTGCATTTCAATTGTATTTAAATGACTTAGGTAAGATATGAGGTACAATCTCCTTTTTAAAGAGGGATGTTAAAACAGAAGTCTGAACAATGACTTCAAAATCACATGACAGTAGCAGTGATGAAATCACTAGCAGAAACAAATGAAATACAACTTGTGAAGCTGGCATGGAGCACAAAGGTATTGTGGCACATAAGGATCAAGCAGTCCTCCGGAGTGAAAATAAAACCACCAGTTTACTGGATTAGAGCAGACATGAGCACAGTCACCTAGAACGCAGGTTCATAGGCTCCCAGAAGAAGGACTAGAAAGTGACTAGAATGTAAATTACAGAGGTATAGGCAATGTGGTAATGGCAGGGTGAGGTCAGGACTGTTAATCTAAAACCTATAAAATAAAGAGTCTGGATGGCATTGCCCATTCCAGTATTGTCTAGGGCAGTGGTGTTTTTTTGTGTTTTTTTGCAGTACGCGGGCCTCTCACTGTTGTGGCCTCTCCCGTTGCAGAGCACAAGCTCCGGACGCGCAGGCTCAGCGGCCATGGCTCACGGGCCCAGCCGCTCCGCGGCACGTGGGATCCTCTCAGACTGGGGCACGAACCCGTGTTCCCTGTATCGGCAGGCGGACTCTCAACCACTGCGCCACCAGGGAAGCCCTAGGACAGTGGTTTTAAAGCTTTTTTAAGAACTAGAGGAGGAAGGACGCAGTATTCTCGGCGGAGGAAACAGCCGTGGTGAAGATCCTGAGGAAAAAAGGGGCTGGAAGAGTTTAAGGAACTGCAAAAAGGCCACTGAGCTATGTAAAGAGTAGCTCAAAAGGAGCTTGAAAAGCAGGTACGGATGCACCCCGTAGGCCGTGGCAGCGTGGGGAGCTGGCTGGCACCTCAGAGCAGAGGGTGAGCATCCCTGTCCAGCGCCAGCTGGGTGGTTTGGGGGTCTTTATCCCATCTCACCGCTGAAATCTGGGTCCCACCGAATCTGGATCCTTTCTTCTGAGAGCCGGCTGGTGAACACTTACGAGCACACCCCTTGATACTGTGTAAGGGACACAATTTTTTTTTTTTTTTTTACTATAATTTAAAAGATTGTCAAAGATCTGGCGGTTTTGAGAATCAACATGCTAATTCCAGGGTGATATAGTAAAAATATTACAAAAATGTTTCACAAATGTTTAGAAGTCATGGCAATCCCCCCCACCCCCTTCATGCTTGGCTTTACTTGGAAGGCAACTATAACCATAAACTAACCAAAAAGTGTTCAATGCATTTCCCTAAAATGGCAAAGCTGTTACTCAAGTTTTTGGATCAGCTTCTAACATTTCTTCTGATTTATTAGGCTTATGTTTTGATTATTTAAAAGAAGAAATTGGGCTTCCCTGGTGGCGCAGTGGTTGAGTCCGTCTGCCGATGCAGGGGACACGGGTTCGTGCCCCGGTCCGGGAAGATCCCACATGCCGCGGAGCGGCTAAGGCCCGTGAGCCATGGCCGCTGAGCCTGCGCATCCCGAGCCTGTGCTCCACAACGGGAGAGGCCACAACAGTGAGAGGCCCGCGTACCGCAAAATAAAAAAAAAAAAAAAAAAAAAAAAAAGAAGAAATTGCAATTGAAACAATTTTTTTTCCTCTGTTCTTAATCCATTTAGTCCACATGCTGAGGAATTTTAGAAAATTAAAGAAAAATTGTACTTGTATTATAGCTTTTTCTGTGTTTGAAACTACAGATTAGTTTTATGAAGCTGGCAGCAATAAAGGACGTAACTGCTGTATTATATGCTGTGGAATTGAATAGCTTAAATCTTTAAAGCTTAAAACTTTTTTTTCCTCGTAAGTAATACATAAGCATTTCTATTATTAGAAGAAAAGAGAACTATTTTATATTGCATCTGGGTTAAGAGGACAGTCATTTTTACTCTATTCCATCCCACTCTATTTGGAGGCAATATGTTAGATTCTAAATTGCTAAATACAGTTGAGAGCCTGTTTCATTAGGTCACAGAATTAAGTGTATTAGGTAGTGTTAGGCTTTTGAATTAGAAAGTGCCCAACTATAAAATAAGGGGAAAAACCCCCCTGAAAAGTAGAAATAATGTATCAAAAGTTAGCTTCATTTAAAAGAAATTTATGAAGACTTTTCTAAACTGTAGGTACTCTCTTTGAATATAAAGGAAACAACATACGTCTAGTACAAGAACTAAAAGAACTGGCTTCTAACTGGGGGTAATAAAATATGCTTTAATCCATCTATTTAGAAGCATTTATCCTGATAATGCCAGAAGTCTTTTTTTTTTTAAAATAAATTTATTTTATTTATTTATTTATTTTTGGCGGCGTTGGGTCTTCGTTGTTGTGCAGGGGCTTTCTCTAGTTTCGGTAAGTGCGGGCTACTCTTCGTTGCCATGCAAGGGCTTCTCATTGTGGTGGCTTCTCTTGTTGCGGAGCACGGGCTCTAGGCGCAAAGGCTTCAGTAGTTGTGATGCGCAGGCTCAGTAGTCGTGGCTCACAGGCTTAGTTGCTCCGTGGCATGTGGGATCTTCCCGGACCAGGGATCGAATTCGTGTTCCCTGCACTGGCAGACGGATTCTTAACCACTGCGCCACCAGGGAAGTTCTCATTTAAAAATTTTCAATTAAATTCACTGAAACATGATATACTATGCTCTCAGCTTGTACCTCAATCGCAATTTGTTCCATTTTCTAAGTTCATGTCTTATAATACCTTGTATAAACTGTAGATTAAGCTCTAAATAAAAAATTGTAGTGTCTAAAAAAGGAAAAAGATCATTATTCTCTGTGGAGAATGGTTTGGAGAGAGGCATGAGTAGATTTAGGAAGACTGGTTAGGAGACTGACGTAATCTAGGGAAGAGGACATGAGGATTTGAGCTAAGGTTGTGATAGAAATTCACAAACAGGAAATGAAATACAAAGTATAAAATTAAAGAAGTTGAAATCTTTAAAAAAATCTTAAATTAGAATTGGATATACTGGTAGGAACTCATGATTTTCCCCTCTCTATTTAAAAACACTTATTTCATAACTCTGTCTACTGAAAAAGCCTAGAAACATTGAGGGCCTAGAAACAATGAACATTCCTAGTGCCCAGAATGACTCATTCATTCTTCATGGTGTCATTAGGCTTGGTGTATTTCTTGTTTTGCCTACAGACTGGAAGTTAGGTCTAAAGACTTGATCTGATTCAGGTTATTTATTTTTTTCCAAGGATACTGCATAGGTGTTTTATTTTGTTTTTATTTGATTAATTTATTTACTTAATTTATTTTTGGCTGTGTTGGGTCTTCATTGCTGTGCGCGGGCTTTCTCTAGTTGTGTCGAGCGGGGGCTGCTCTTCGTTGCGGTGTGCAGGCTTCTCATTGCGATGGTTTCTCTTGCTGCGAAGCACAGCACCTAGGCGCGCGGGCTTCAGTAGTTGTGGCTTGCGGGCTCTAGAGCGCAGGCTCAGTAGTGTGGTGCACGGTCTTAGTTGCTCCGCAGCATGTGGGATCTTCCTGGACCAGGGCTCGAACCCATGTCCCCTGCATTGGCAGGCAGATTCTTAACCACTGAGCCACCAGGGAAGCCCTAGGTGTTGTTTTATACTTCACGTTACATCACATCAAGAGTCACATAAATCAACATAATCTAAGGTTGATTAGAGCATTTTGGTGGTTATGACCTGATATAAAGTTCTGTGATATCCTCTAACTGCTTTAGCATTCATTGGTGATTGATGCCTGAAACATTTCATCAGGGGTTACTAAATAGTGATTTCCTAACTCTTACCTTTCTTTTTTTAAAACATCTTAATTGAGGTACAACTGACATACAATAAACTGTACATTTAAAAAAGTAGAATTTGATAAGCATTTTTATACATATACACCCCCATGAAACCATCACCATAATCAAGATAATGAACATATCCATCACCCCAAGATTTATTTTGCCCTTTTATATATTTGGAAATTTTCATAATCGAAAGTTTAAAAAAAGGGAACTATTTAAGAGCTAGATCATCTGGGCGTGGTGACTGAAGCTTGAGGCCTAATGAGAAAAGGGTCTGGAATGACTCATAGGTTTGTAATACAAGCCATTGAATAGCCATTGATATGAGCCATTTATTGAAACTGGGAACACTGGAGAAGAAACTTGGTGTATTCAGTTTTGCACATGTTAAGTTTAAGGTTACAATGAGACATTCAAGTAGAGATGTCAAGTAGGCAGGTCCTATATTAAAAGGTAACAGTTTGGACTAGGGATATAAACTTGGGAATGTTGGCATATAGTAACTGAAGCCAGGGAGCAGAAATTATCAAGAGAATAAGTACAGAACAGAACAAAGACTCAAGGGGGAAAAGACACTTTGAAAAACTCTAATGTTTTATGATCAGCTAGAAGAGGAGCAAGGGGGAAAATGAGAGTACAGTATTGCAGAAGCCAAGGGAAAATAAGGCAAGAACACATTTGTGCTTATCCCAGTAAGTTGCATTCTGTATAATAGTTTTACTTTTCGCTCATAACTGATACATTATGATTTATAACCAGTAAGTGTGGGCATACTCCTGAAAGATGTGTCATCTTTAGTTCATTAACAGAATTAAGTTTCTGAGTCTTGTAAGGCTGAGAACTAGACCATGGGCTCTGTAAATCAACGAAAGTAAACATTACCTTGGAGGACTCTAGATAGCTGTTTGGCTGGCGAGTTTTGCCTGGTGACCTCCAAGCCTCAGGAAGTCTTTCTTTGAAGCATTTACAGTACTAATTACTTTTTTAAAGGAGTAATATTTAAGACAAACTCTTTTGTTTTGTCTATCATTAGTCTCTCAGGATCGTAAAATAAAAGGGAAACTGGCTCATTAACAACTTCAACCTCCCCTAAAGGTGGGAATCTGGCCTTAAATTTCCTGGTGATTATCCAACCACTGCCTGTACAACATAGTGACTCTGGGTCACCGTGTGATAGGATGAGAGAAAGGGGAAAAGGGGAGTTGTTTAATGAGTCTAGAGTTCCAGATTTGAAAGATGAAAAAGTCTGAGAGACCTGTTGTACAACAATGTGAATAAACTCAACATATTGAACCCTACACTTAAAAATGAGTAGATGGTAAAGTCTATGTTATGTGTTTTTTACCACAATTAAAAAAAAAAATAAGCAGGGCTTCCCTGGTGGCGCAGTGGTTGAGAGTCCGCCTGCCGATGCAGGGGACTCGGGTTCGTGCCCCGGTCCGGGAAGATCCCACATGCCGCGGAGCGGTAGGCCCGTGAGCCACGGCCGCTGAGCCTGCGCGTCTGGAGCCTGTGCTCCGCAAAGGGAGAGGCCTGCGTACCGCAAAAAACAAAAACAAAAACAAAAACAAAAAAAATAAAAAAGTAAGCAGAGGGACTTTGCTGGTAGCACAGTGGTTAAGATTCTGTGCTCCTCATGCAGGGGGCCCGGGTTCGATCCCTGGTCAGGAACTAGATCCCACACGCATGCCACAAATAAGGAGCCCACCTGCCGCAACTAAGACCCAGCGTGACTAAATAAAAATAAATAAATATTAAAAAAAAAAAGGGGCTTCCCTGGCGACACAGTGGTTAAGAATCCACCTGCCAATGCAGGGGATACGGGTTCGAGCCCTGGTTCGGGAAAATCCCACATGCCGCGGAGCAACTAAGCCCATGAGACACAACTACTGAGCCTGCGCTCTAGAGCCTGAGAGCCACAAATACTGAAGCCCGTGCGCCTAGAGCCCATGCTCTGCAGCAAGAGAAGCCACTGCAATGAGAAGCCTGTGCACCGCAACGAAGAGTAGACCCCGCTTGCCATAACTAGAGAAAGCCCATGCACAGCAACAAAGACCCAACGCAGCCAAAAATAAATAAATAAATAAATAAATTTATTTTAAAAAATTAGAAAGCGAAAATGAAGGTCTGGAAATTTAAAGAAAAGGCAAGGGTTGTAGTGGTATTAAGAATTGAGCTAGACACTATGGAGAACAGTATGCAGGTTCCTTAAAAAACTAAAAATAGAATTACTATAAGACCCAGGAATCCTACTACTGGGCATATACCCAGAGAAGACCATAATTCAAAAAGACACATGCACCCCAATGTTCATTGCAGCACTATTTACAATAACCAGGTCATGGAAGCAACCTAAATGCCCATCGACAGACGAATGGATAAAGAAGACGTGGTACATATATACAACGGAATATTACTCAGCCATAAAAAGGAACGAAATTGGGTCATTTGTAGAGGCGTGGATGGATCTAGAGACTGTCATACAGAGTGAAGTAAGTCAGAAAGAGAAAAACAAATATCGTATATTAACGCATATATGTGGAACCTAGAAAAATGGTACAGATGAACCACTTTGCAGGGCAGAAATAGAGACACAGATGTAGAGAACAAACGTATGGACACCAAGGGGGAAAAGCAGCGGCGGGGGGTGGTGCTGTGATGAATTGGGAGATTGGGATTGACATGTATACACTGATGTGTATAAAATGGATGACTAATAAGAACCTGCTGTATAAAAAAATAAAATAAAATTCAAAAATTCAAAAAAAAAAAACCCCAAACAAAAATGAGCTAGAATAGATTCTGTGATACTAAAAAGCAAAAAAAAAACCCCACTTATTTTTAATATATTAAAAAATAGTTACATCACTGTATCTCATCTGTGCCCAAATTCATCAAATAAACATTTAGAGCTTAAATTCAAGGCACAGTGCTAAATACTGAGGACCAAAAAAAGCTTAAGAAATAGTTCTTGCCTTCAAGGAAATGGACAAGTAAGCAATTATTATAAAATATGGTAAGCAGAATTAGAGATATAGAGTACAGAGTATATAAATTACTATGGTAGAACAGACAGAACTTTCTGGAAGGAGTGGCATCTGAATTAGAAAATTCACAAATGTCATCTAAAAAGATTTCATACCACAGTCTAATCCTGAGCTTTATTAATGGTAGGATATGATAGAAAGAACTATGTTTTTTTAAAGGAGTAATTCATATCTAGAAAGGAAAGGAAAGGAAGAGGGAAAAAAATAGGGATTTGGAGGGAGGAAGACTTCCTCAATTTCCTCATCACTGCATTTTCTATTTTTAAAATTAGCTCCAAATTTTCCTGCTTCTGTGCCTTTGTCCACACCATAACTTTAACTTGGATAATCAATCAGTATTCCTTTATATTAAAATACGTACATATAACAAACAGCGTTGACTGAACTAAACTATAAAATGCTTTTCGATTAATAACTAGAGGTGAAAATAAAACAGACATTCTCTTCTAGCATTTTGGAAGGAAACAAATTACGCTACAAATTTAGTTTTAATGAATTATAAGCGCATCTGGATTTAGGATGCGTGCCTGAGAATGGCCGTTTTCACAAATCTTTGTTGCAGAAAGTCGTATTTTAGATGTATCCAAACGAAATAAAAGGGAAGGATGAGATTAGGGTTTTTAGGCTAACAGTAAATTTACAAGTGCATATTATTATCAGAGGCTTTTTCTGTTCTCTCACACTCAACTAATAGCCTATGATACTGTAAACTTTCAAAGAACACAGTGATTAGATAGATTCTTTTTTCATACCTACCAGGATAATCAGTGATTTGCGCATCAGTGGTGCTTCACTAGGAGGCGGGGGTGATGTGCGACCCTGAGGGACAGAGAGGGTTCTGACTGTCACAACTCGGGCTGGGGGTGCGGGTGGCTACTGTCATCTAGTGGTAGAGGCCAGAGATGCTGACAAACATCCCACAAGGCAAAGAACTGCCCCACTCCTGTCCTGAATAAAGAATTGTCCATCCTCTATGTCAACAGTGGTTGAGAAAATCTGATACATGAAAATATACTCCTTTCTTTTTCTTTTCTTCCTCTTCCACCCCTCTTCTTTCTTTTAAATTGTAACTCTTGAATGACAAATGGAGCATATTTTATGACAAGAAAAAGAGAAAATGCTACTGATTTTTTCTTACAGACTAGATATTTGGTCCATACTGCATCTGTTTTGACCAAAGTAACAAGACAGTTTCCACCAAATTTTTACTTGACCAATGGAATAACGGACTTTGTACCAGATTGTATTGGTTAATAATAATATGAAATATAAGAAAAAACAGAGCCCAAAGAAAGAATCAGCAATTCATATCCATTTACATGATATCTGACCACCATTATTGGGCATATAAAATGCCTTCTAGTAGACTTCACAGATGACTATTAATTTAAAAATTGTAAGGTGTCTTGGTATTTGTGTTATGACATTTAAATTCAAAATTTATATAGTTAGAAAAATACTCACCAATATAACAACTAATCAAAATATTTATAAGCCACATGTTTAAAATGCCTTAAAGAATTACGAAACTTCCAATATTTAAATCATAATAGAGTATACAATATTTATTTTGTAACAAAATAGATAAAACCAAATATTTGCACTTTATGTAGTTTGATTATTATGATAATTTGTTAATTTAACATTCAGTTAAAATAAACTTTAAATTAGCTATTTAAAAAATGTCAAGTACATGATTAAGATAAATTTTGTTCATCAGAAAAAGACCTTCAGGAGTAAATAATGATAGAGCAAATCTATCCAAAACACTACGTCTTCATTTTTTGTGTCTTAGACCACTCAGGTGCTTCTTTTTTGGTCTGTAAAAAAAAGGAAAAAAAAAAAAAAGAAGAAGAAGAAAAGAAAATTAAGTAAAATGCTTATAAGGAGGAGAAGAGAAACAATTCAAAGAACTAAGTACCTATATACATTGGGGATTTTTATGTAAAATTATAGTAAATAATTGCTTTTTGTAATTCAGAAAGAGACTTAAGGGCAAAGATTTTGTCTTTTGTCAGAAATAATCTCCCACCTGGTATGTCTATTAAAATAAATACACAGCTGTGTTTTCTGGCTTAAATCCGATATTTAATGTATTCTACAGAGGCGAATATTTTATGAATTGATTCTATTTTCAAATAAAATTATAAAAAAATCAAGGGCACAGCTTCTTTTTAGTTGTCTTATCTATCTACATACAGATACTCATTCACTCAATAGATATTTAGTAAAGAATTTCTAGATCCAAATCATTGTGCTTTGGGTATTCTGCATTGCTAAGTATTTATCAGAGTACTTCTTGGGTTTACTGCTCAATCATTTCAATGTAAAAGAGCCTGGCTATACAGAGTAGTAACAAAAGAGCAGGGAAGGTGGTCTGTGATAAAGCACTTAGAACTCCCTATATAAGATACTGATGCCAATCAAAACATCTTATTTTAAATAATATAATAAATCAAACATGCAATTACTCCTTTCCCACTTATATCTCCTTAAAACTATGAAGAACCACATTCCTAAATACATATACATTGGCATATAGATAAGTAAGATAAGTTATGACAATTTTATCTTTTTCATATGCCATAGCTGATGCACAAAATGTCAGAAGTGACATCAATGGTCAGCTCCTCTTGCCCTTAGCCATGCCCTTGGGCAGCTTCAATTACCACCAAATACACCAGTAGACCCTCCACCTCCTTCCTCCAGCCCCATCTGTATAACCATAGCTCTAACTTGAGCTACAAATACTTTTACATGATGCCTAAAGGCAAGTAAAATTCAGTATGTCAAAATGAACTCCCCCAATCGCCATATTGTCTGTCTTGGTGAATGGTACCATATTTTGTTCAGTCATCTAAACCAGAAATGATTGATTCCTCTTCATCTTAGATTTCTCCTTTTTTTTTTTCCACTTGCTACGTTCATTCTAAACAGTCCCTAACATTTGTAGAAATATCTTTTAAACTCCTTATTCTGCTTCTATCTTGACCCCAAAAGGCTTACCTTGGGCCCTCATCATTTCTGGGCTTCACTCCCGCAAGAATTTCCTAATTCTGATTTGGCTTTTTCTTCTATTATGTTCATCACCCACAATCCCTCCAAGCTTACCTTTCTAAAATGCAAATCTGCATTAAAACACTTTAGTAGTTTTTCTTTAATAGAAAGTCCAAAGTTATTAGTATTAAAGGTGAAAGAAGCTTCCAGGGTAAAATAAGGAAATCATAGGGAAAAGCCAGGTGCTATCTTCCAAGAGAATTCAAAGGTGACAGGGCCTAACCAAATCCAAAAGAAACCAGAGTACAAACCAGAATGCTAGCTGATCTGCCAGGGGAGGGGTAAGTTCCATTTTGAGAAACTGTGATCTTCACTAGGTCATAATGTAAACTGGTTTTCTTAACTGTGGCTCGTGGACAAAAAAATATGAAAGCAACTTCTACAGATCAAGCAAAAGGCACAGAATTTGTATATCTGCATTTTCTCAATCAATTGATACTAAAAGTTCTTTTACTACTATGTATGTATAGTAGAAGGTAAATAAAACTTTTGATATTAGAAGGGAATCTTAAGACTCATAAAGGACAGTACAAGCATTTTAATGGTAGACTGTCCTTCCTGACTACTTCAATCTGTGTCTGGTCCATTGCAGACCATCCGCCCTCCATCCCCTCCTCCCAGTAACTTCTTTCTTCAGATGTATTAATGAAGTAGCTTTGCCACAGTCGAGTGTACCTCTGTCCTGGGGATTAACTGCTTTCCCACTTCATAAATTGACTTTTCAGTTTTTTTGGTCATAGCCATTTAAAATTAGTTTCACAGCTTGTCCCATAGGTCTAATGTATATTCCTTATTCCTAGGTTATTTGGCAGGAGCTTCACTATCATTGTCATGTCCAAGCTACATTTAATTTAGAAGATAGGGCCCTGTAGGATCTGGTCCAGGCCTACTTCTCTAACCCTATCTCTTGACACTCTACTACATGAACTAAATTACTTGTAGTTGAGATTAGTTTTATAGTAATTTATTGAACACCTACTATGTATCAGGTCTTTGTGTTAGGTTGTACGGCTATAAAAATGAGTAAGACCCTATGACAGAGCCTGGTGGTTGCCTAGATTACCTCTATTTTTCCCCTTTCAATAACAGAACTCTGATGTCATTATGAGAGTAATGGGCTCATCCAGTGAAAAACTACATTTATCAGCCTCCCTTGCTGCTAGGTGTGGACGAGTGACTAAATTCTGACCAATGGAATACAAATAGAAGAACTTATAGAAAAATGCCTTTAGAATAGGAGATGGTATTTCCCCCCATTTCCTCTTGCTTCCTGCTTGGAATGCAGATGTGATGGCTTAGGCTACAGCAGCTATATTGTGATTCTGAGGACAGAGGCCACACACCAAGGATGGTTTGAAGAGTAAGGCAGAAGAAACCTAGGTCCTTGATGACTTCAAAGGGCCACATACTAGCCCTGAAAAGCTTATCTTCAGGCTTTTATCTGAGAGCCAGAACAATCTACTTAAGTCACTGAACTAGCAGTGGAACGTAATTCCTAGACACTGACTCTAATCCTTAAGTTATAGCATTTGTTTCATGTTGTATTTTCTGCACACAGGAAAAGTATCTGGCATGCAGTAGGTGCTCAGTGACATGCTTCTTTTGTTGATTTTTTTTTTTTTTTTGTAGCTGGAGCACAGTACAGAATAATGGGTTAAAGTACAGGCTCTGGAATAAAACAGGCTCCAGCCATTTATTTGTAAACTCGGGCAAGTTGATGACCAGTTACTTCACACATAACATGAGGAGAATAAAAAATAATGGTGATGGATATTCTGGGTACCCTCAGACCTGCTGTGCCTCAGGATGCTGTCAGTGGTGGCTTATGGTTTCTGATTAGGTTCAGTTAATGAGCTGCAAAGTGGGCTTGTGGGTCAGAGGAGAAAGAAGTTGGGATATCTATTCTTCAGCTCCTTCTTTGCCTGGCCATAGTTTGGTAGTAGTAAATTCTTCTATGGAAGACCAAAGTTTCCTACGAAGGCTCTAATTCCTCTCCTTGCCCCTTGAGACCTAGGAGTGTTTATAACTTTGCATAGTTACTAAGCCTAAAATGTTCATTATCGCCTGTTGGTTTCTACCTCCTTGTTTCTCCTATAGAGGTGTTTCTCACTCCCTCCAATTTATCCCTCCATCTGCCTCGTCTTTCTCCTCCACCACCACCTTTGCTACCTTCTTAATTTCTGTCTGAATTGATATCAAAGTCTGTTGGCTCTTTCTTTCCATTCCTCTAGTTCATCTTTCACTGTTGCTGTCCAGGTCTGAAAATACAAACGTGACCCTCACAGTATTTTTTACTTGCTTCCTATTTGGTATTTATCACACATGTTATATGACACACGGTTTCCATGATCAGACTCTGAGGCACTCTAGGGCAGGGGCCCTGGGCATGGAATAAGGCTTGAATAAATGAATAGCTTCAAAAGAATGTGCCACAGACTCAAAAGACAATTCCATAAGAGGTACTGCAAAATGCTTTGAGATATAGCGTGGAAGAACCTTGAGGATGTTATGCTAAGTGAAATAAGCCAGTCACAAAAAGACAAGTATGGTATGATGCCACCTATGAGGTATACAAAACAGTCAATTTCATAGCAATTCAAAGTAGAGTGGTGGGTTGCCAGGGGCTACAGAGGTGGGGGTGGGGAAGAAGGGAGGCATTGCTCGATGGATACAGAGTTCCAGTTTGCAAGATGAAAAAGTTCTGAAGACCTGTCTCACAACAATATGAATATACTTAATACTACTAAACTGTACACTTAAAAATGGGTAAAATGGTAAACTGTATATGTTTTTTATCACAATAAAAAACAAACAAAAATACCAAGAGCTTTTTAAAAAATGTTTTGAAAAAATGCAGCAATACTGAAAAAGTGTATTGTTTCCAATGTGAGCTACCTGGACTTCGCTGTTTAAAGAAAGTTACATATTTTATTAGATATTTTACACTCTAAAATAGAAAAAACAAAGAGAGTAGTAGGACCTCATTTCCTACATATTTAATAGCAAAGCAAGTTTCCATCGGAATCTATTTTTACCTGGGTATACTGCCATTTAAAATTTCCTTAGTTTTAAGATAATGATGAGATCTAGCAAAATTCAGCTGCTCAAAAACCTTGAGCATTTGGTTTTACTTCTTTCGGGCCTTTATTTAAGTGCCGTCTTCGCAGAGAGGCCATCCCTCCCTATTCTCCACCCACCGACTGCCCTGTTTTATTTTTTCTCCATAGAATTTGTCATTTTTTCACTTTCTCTACAATTTATTTTTTGGTTTGTTTGTTGCTTTACAGTCTAATCTCCAAAAAAGAATGTAAGTTTCATGGAGGCAGGAAGTTTTATACCTTTATTGCCTCTAACAGTGCTTGGCACAAAGGAGGTGCTCAATAAACATTTCGTTTTTTTTTTTTTTTTTTTGGTGGCCATGCCATGCGGCTTGCAGGATCTTAGTTTCCCAACTAGGGATTGAACCTAGCACACCACAGTGAAAGTGCTGAGTCCTAACCACTGGACTGCCAGGGAACTCCCAATAAACTTACGCGGGCCTCTCACTGCTGTGGCCTCTCCCGTTGCGGAGCACAGGCTCCAGACGCGCAGGCTCAGCGGCCATGGCTCATGGGCCCAGCCGCTCCGCGGCATGTGGGATCTTCCCAGACCGGGGCACGAACCCGCGTCCCCTGCATCGGCAGGCAGACTCTCAACCACTGTGCCACCAGGGAAGCCCCCCAATAAACTTTTTAAATGAATGAATGAATGTTGTTTGGGTTTACTATTACAGATGCCTCTCAGTTCAATTTAAATCTGGACATAAAGCCTCATGAGAGTCTATATTCAAGAGTTGCCCCTATGTAATGTGAAAGAAAATGCCACTACAGTAATGTAATAATATGGCTCCAACTAATCAGGTAACACTGCCCTTTATAAGCATAGTGGGCAGTATTTACGATTCTAAGTAACACTGCAACTACTGAGTGGAAAAGAAAATAAGCAATAAGATATGAAAATAGCATATTCTGTTGTATGAATTCAAGATATGTTCAATCTTTCTATTGGTAAAGTTCTGTTCTCAGTCACATTACGGTCTGAAGCTCAGGTTACCTGCAAGAACATTAGGATAGAATAGGTCAACTTCTCATCGACATCAGTATCTATGTCTAAACACTACCAAAATTCAAACAAATTTCATGGAGATAATAATGATTCTGGAAAGTTGATTTCTGATTCTCGTGAGACATACATTCTTCATTTCTAGATATTTTGTCAGTAAGGTACTATCCATTAGTGACGGCCCAAAGTTCCAGCCACTGGAAGTTTCTAAGCCTTTACCAACTCCTGATTAGTACTGAGCAACTAGCATTAAGATAGGGCACAGAATGGCAAACTATAATCCATGGTCTGTTTTTGTATGGATTGCCTGCTAAGAATGGATTTAACATTTTTAAAGAAAGGTAAAACCAAACAGAATATGCATTAAGATGGTATGTGCCTCATAAAGCCTAGAATATTTACTGTCTTGCCCTTTAAGGAAAAATTTGCCATCTCCTGATGGATGACTGTTAAATAAAGTGGGCACAAAAATTCAGATTAACAGTTAACTGCTTTTTATTTTGGTAATTCCACTTCTTTACCTATTTAAACAGTAGTGTTTCTTTTATGTTACTATCTTAAAGTTATTTACCCTTTCTACCCATAAGATGGTGCTTTGGGTAACACATTTTGTTGTGCCTATTCAGTTTTTTTTTGGCCACGCTGTATGGCATGCGGGATCTTAGCTCCCCGACCAGGGGGTCGAACCCATGCCCACTGTATTGGGAGCGTGGAGTCTTAACCACTGGACCAACAAGGAAGTCCCATGTCTATGCAGTTATTAACAGAGTTAATATTTTAACTGAAGAGGGCCCTATTTTCTGACTATCTCACACTTCTGTTTTTTTTTTTTTGAATTTAAGACTTTCATAGGTTCCATGGTATGAAACCCTTTTCATAATATATTTTTCATAGACACACACACACACACACACATATATATGACATGATGTTAGACATACAAATTACTTAAAAGTGAGCATTTATATTGGGAACATTGCTTTAATTTTTATGTGCTGGTTTAGATTAATTTTATTTGTAATTGTATAAAGAAACAGCACAAATTAGTGGTGTTAACAGGCCCTGAAGTAAATTGTATTCCAGATGTAGGAAAGAGCTCAGAGGGCTGTGATAAAAACAAATGACAGGATTAACTGTAAAGCAACCAGAAGTAATTTACTGTTCCAGTGTGATTTGGGAGATAAATAACTGATAAGATGGGTACTTTTGTGTCATCCATAAGCAGGCAACTAAAACATTAATCTATAACTTGGGGATTATAACATATTGAGAAAGAATGCTGACTGATAAATGCAGACATAATAAGCCTGGTGGATTATTCCTGGAATCTAGAAAAAGAGCTAGAAATTAAGAATCTATTAGTGTTCAACCAGCGCCACTTCTCTAAAGAAAAGAAATACTATGTCTAGTAGATATAATTACTTGTTTTTTAAAAAAAAACGATATAAGCTAGGAATTGAGGAAATAAATATTTATGATTCCTCAGAGGCAGGGCCCAACTAAAATGTGTCTAAGAGAGCTGACCCAGCTTTCCTACCAACAAAGTGACAAAAAGAGAAACTGCCCCAGATCATTCAGCCCTCACGGCTCTACTTCCACGCTCACAAAAAAATTCCTTATTTCTAATTTAGCTTAGAGCTATATTACACCGGGAAGAGGCTGCAATTAGTATTCCTGAGACTCAAAATTGAAAAATTATTTTTAAAAATGTAAATGTACATAGCTAGCTATCTTGAGGTCTGAGCATGTTCTGGTCAGATAAATCTAGATTCAACATGAAAAAGTGAGACCAGGGACTTCCTTGGTGGTCCAGTGGTTAAGAATCTGCCTTCCAATGTAGGGGATGTGGGTTTGATCCCTGGTCGGGGAACTAAGATTCCACATGCCGTGGGGCAACTAAACCTGCGTGCTCTGGAGCCCGCGCGCCACAACTAGAGAGAAGCCCGGGCATTGCAACGAAGAGCCTGCGTGTCGCAACTAAGACCCGATGCAGCCAAATAAATAAATAAATATTCAAAAAAAAAAAAAAAAAAGAAGAAGAAAAGAGAAAGTGAGACCAGAGCTTCAAAACAAATGTGACAAAGCATTAGAGGTATGAAGAGCAATTGCTTCCCTCAGCTCCTAGACATGGCTGGAGCCCCTTCAATCTACCAGCAAAGTTCATTTACCCCGGTGTGCCATACAAATGTTATACTTTTCTATGTGTTATAATGTGAAAAATGTGGGGTGGCACAGAGTTAGGACATGCTCTGTGGTAATGCTATCCCAGGGCGGCACCCTGTGTCTTAAGACATCCACTGAGTTGTATTCATTATATTAAGTATATTACAAATAACTGCTAAATTCCATTTTAATGAAGTTATAAACTTTTCTTTATGAATAATGAGAAACACTGCTTTTTATAACCTACCAATTTAAATTTAAAAAATTTTTTGGTAAAGTACACATAACATAAAATTTACCATCTTAACCATTTCTAAGTGTACAGTTCAGTGGCATGGGGTATGTTCACATTGCTGTGCTACCATCACCACCATCCATCCACAGAAGTCTTTTCATCTTGTATAACTGAAACTCTGCACACATTAGACAATAACTCCTCATTCCCCCTGGTCCCTGGTAACCACCATTCTAATTCCCGCCTCTTTGAATTTGACTACTCTAGGTATATCCTATCCACTGTATTTTCCTTTTCTCCTAAGGAAAAGGGTTAAGTGGTGAAATGACTGAAGTCAGGCATAAGAATGTAGTAAGAGAGGAATAAAGTCTAGATTATTAAACATCCTAGTTTTGAATAATGAAAAGGAACACAAATTAGAAAATGTTTTGTGAATATTATACTCTCTGCCCTTGGAATTTCTCACTCTTTAACCCTTATTGTCCTTGTCAAATCCTAGACATTCTTCAAGGTCAACCTCAAATACTTTCTTTTCCTGGAGTCCATCAACATCACATTATCTCTTCTTTCTTCGAATTTCCATAGCAGTTTATATTTCCTTTAAAGTAGTTTGTATTTCCTTCCAAGACCATGGTCTTGGAAGTTGCTGCTTTCACTCCCCCTGGAGTTTATTTAGTTCAACACTAAAGTTCCCCACACAGTTTAGAGTTTTAACGGCTAAGAAGATAACTAAACTGGGGAGGCAAATAACTGTTGTTGTTGTTTTTTTTTAATGCTGTGTTACCAGATATTTATTGAGTACCTGCTTTGATCATGTGCTATGTAAGGCAATGGGAACACAGCTTCTATCCTCAAAGCACTTACATTCCGTGGTTCAATTTAGTCTTTGTTTGTGCATCGAATGCCTGAAAAACAATTCTCCCACATCTGTGATTTCAACAGTCAGAGCTTTTCTATAAAATACACCTTTTGGGGTTTTCTTATGTAAATATCACATGAGCACTGCAAAACGTTCACATGATTATACAAATATGTAAAGAAAAATGTCTCAAGCTTTTATTTCTCCCCTTCCTCCTCTGTAACACAGCTCTACGTTCACCCCACTGCCCATTTAACAGGGGCTTTGTGTGTCTTCCTCATATTTTCAGTGCACATATAAACACACATCCATCGATCCATCTCTCTATCATTGAATTGAATATCAGGGAAAAATACCAACAGCAGGTAATATCAGCCAAAGGATCTGGAAGTAAATTAGAAATGTTTCCATTTTAGCTATAAAACCATAAGATTATGTAATGATTAGATCTTATTTTCAAATATTTGCACCATAAATTCCTTATTGACAAAATGAGAGAAAAACGTAAGAAAAGCACTATTATGGAAAATTGAAAATACTGAAAATAATAACCATAAAAATTAGGATGCCTTAAGAGAATCATGGATGTTAGTATAAAAGAAGTCCAGCCCTCATTTCATGTAATCTCCCTCCTAATTTTATAGATAAGACCCAGTTCAGGGCATTTAAATGACCTGCCCCAGGTGACCTAGTCGGTTCCCATTCCTAATTCTGCAGTATTAGCACACAGTCTTGATTTGACTGGTTTACAGCACGATATCTGAGTTTTCGTTAGGATGTAGCTGAGACCATACCTTTTTTGAAAAATTTTCTCTTGTATACAAAATATAGTTTATTATAGAAAAAAAAAAGAAAATACAGGTAAGCATAAAGAAGGAAATAAAACTACCCAATTAATACTTCATATTTCAAACCTTCTTCATTTTCTTTTCATTGCAGAACCTTATCTCGAGATACTGGAGAAATCTGTTACTTATGTACTGGTGACAGGATTTCAGAATATCAGAATCAGGTTACCAAGCTAAAGTCAGAAATGTAGGAGGTCAGGGTCAGAAGGAATAGTTCATTGCTTGGAACAGAGAAGGGTCAGAAAAGCAGATCAGGGAGTGTGATAGGCTTTAAGTATGTGGCTGTATCTTGCGGTTTTCCACCAATCCTACGTTTTCCATTAGCATCTATGTATTCAGTCTGCTCTCTTCTTGTAGATTATAATATAATAATAGACACATCACACTGTCTGTCACAATCTTAGCAGACTTTCTGAGGGAAACTTGCCTAGCCATGGCCCTTCTGAATAAATAGCCCTAGGCAACTTTCTTTGGTACCCTGTGACCCCCTGGTCACAGGTAAGGGCAGCCATTCAGTAGGCTGGCTAATAACCTTAACTAGTCTTGCCACAAGGGGTATCTGCCAACAAGGAGAAGCTGGGCCAATTAAACTTGCTTTTGGAAAATACAGGAAGAACTAGGTTATAAGAGAGGAGATTAGGGAAAGGATGCATAGAAATACGTCTCAAGACAAGGGGCTGTGAGCAAGTTGATGAGGAACTGGAAAACATGAGTAAGCAGACACCAGGAGAGAAACAAAGGGAAGCTGAAGTACCACTAGAGGAAAAGATCCATGCACTCAGCTGTGGAAATCCATAGAGCTGCCTTGTACCCAGGCTGGTCAATCTCGATTTCCTGTGTTCTCCATCCTGTTAGCTCAGCCTGTATTGCTACAAGGATCCTTATGATAATTATCCTTTATTTCATTTAGACTGTAACTCTGTCATTTTTTTTAAAAAAGGAGGTTGAACTATGTAGTCACCAAGCAAGCTCTCACATCCCATTGATCCTGAGTAGCATGTTCTGAATGTATAATGAAATAGCTTAGATCAGAAGTTCCCATACTTGACTGATTATTATAATCATCTAGGGAGTTAAAAAAAAATTAAGATTCTGGGGACTCACTGAATCAGACTATCGTACAGAAAATCTTTCTGGTTTTGAGTCTCTATGTTCAGATGGTAGAAATGTTTCTTCTGAGAAATTAGGGTATGGAGGGGAAACCATGTTGAAGTAAAGTGAACTATTTAATGAGGTTACTCCTATTTCGATTTTGTTGCCTTTGGATTCTTATTACTTGTTAAAACATCATTTTCAATATTTCCTAATTTATTTTCTATTTTAATCCAAATCTTTCTAATTTCTTGTTCTTCGACTAATTTCCGGGCACATACATTTTTACCTAATAATGCATTTCAGTTTTTCAGTTTAATACGATTGGTTTTATACTTTATAAGAAAACTCAAAGCAAAATATATTATTTTACAAATAAGAGGGGGTGGGTGATATTTTGCATCCCTTTTATTCTTATGCAAATTTAAAATGACAAAAACAGGCAATTCTGGTTGGCATTTTCACTGCCGAGGGCCCAGGGTGCAATCCCTGGGCTGGGACTAAGATCCTGCAAGCCACATGGCACGGCCAAAACAACAACAAACAAACAAACTTCTTTATGCTTATCTGTATTTTTCTTTTTTTTCTACAGTAAACTTTCTTTTATATACAAGAGAAAAATTTTCAAACGAGGTATGACCTCAGCTACATCCTACTGAAAACTGAGAGATATGTGCTGTAAACCAGTCAAATCAAGACTGTCTTTCTGATTCATTTATAAGTCGTCCCTGGAGACTGGAGGAGGACAGTGCTAGAGTAATGCTAATTCCTAGGCAAGTCTGATATGTTAACTAGAAATATAAACCCCAACTATCAACTGTTAAGATAGGTAACATATACATTCAGAAAAAGGATAAATACAGACCTTTTAAAGTTAGTTTGAAACCACTATGAGAGGAAAGAAATTTAAGTAAAATATATTTAGTAAAAATAAGAGACACTAACATTCTAAGTTAATTTTTATTGTACTTACAAAGAGTGTTGGTTTGGGTATAAATATATTGTCTTCATGTTCTCTAGGCACATTCAAAGTCTTTGATTTCTGATTTCCTGTCACAGTTTTGGATTCCATTTTAGTAAAAAGCAAGTTGTCCTCAGAACGCTTACTATGCATATTAATGATAATCTGTTTCATTGCTGCCAATTCCTGTTGTGTATGAAAATAGAAGATGGAAGTATGATTTTAACAAGCAGGCTCATAATGTTGATGTTAAAATATTTATTTTTATTCTTGAAGTAGAAAAAACATTTGAAGCAATTACTACATTATATAAATGAGGAAAGTTGTGAAAAAACAACATATTAATATTCAATAATTATGCACATGAATCTCATAGTCATTAATACCGTTAAATGATAAATATATCATTCCAAAGGGGAAAGAGGGTAGGGATAAATTAGGAGCATGGGTTTAACAGACATATACTATTATACATAAAAGAGATAAGCAACAAGGATTTACTGAACAGAATAAAGAAATATATTCATCATCTTGGAAAATAATCTGAAAAAACATATGTATAAATGACTCACTTTGCTGTACACTTGAAACTAACATGGTATTGTCAACTATACTTCAATTAAAAAAAGTATTATTCTGTAGCCTAGTGGTTCCCCAATTTTTCTGCACATTGTAATCACCTGTGGAGCTTCTAAAACAACTGATGCCTGTGTGCCACCCCCAGAGACTGTGAGATAGTTGGGCTGGGGTGTGGCCTCGGCTCTGAAATTTTTTAAAGATCCCCAGGTGATTCTAACAAATTTGGGAACCACTGGCATAGCTAGTTTCCCCCATAGTTTCTCTACACATGTTTGATAAGCACATTATTTAGGCACTTAACTTCTCTTCTACCTCTTAAACTATTCTATTTCCTTTTTGAAGTCTTACATGAAGATGCAAGTGAAAAAGAGTCCAAAAAGTTTTTTCTTGCCTATTAATCAGCAGTTCAAACAGTAAGTTTAACATAGCTTCAGGATTTCTTTAACCATGTTATTCCCAGACTCACAGACATGGAAAACAAACTTAAGGTTACCAAAAGGGAAAGGAGGCGGGGAGGGATAAATTGGGAATTTGGGATTAACAGATACAGACTACTATATATAAAATAGATTAACAACAAGGACCGACTGTATACCACAGGGAACTGTCTTCAGTATCTTGTAATAAACTGTAAGGGAAAAGAGTCTGAAAAAGAATATATATATATATAAAACTGAATCACTTTGCTCTACACCTGAAACATTGAAAATCAACTAGACTTCAATAAAAACAAAACAAAACATATTATTCCCTCTTCTTTTACAAATGAAAACCTGAGTTAGCTTTATCAGTCGTTGTTTGAACTAAGAATTCATTATGCTGAACTTCTTGAAGAACCCGGATCAAAATTTCCACTCATTCCCTCTTCCAAGTCTTTTTTGTCTTTTATTTTCCCCCATAGTCAAACCTTTAGCACCAAACACTAACTAGTGGATATTTATGCTTAATTACTAAATTGAGTCAATCAAACACAAGAATATGGAGAGAGGGCGGACTGAACTCTCCTTTACCTTATTATCTGTACAACAGTGGTAGGCTGTGTTGGTGGTAATTTTTTCCTATTATTTTATTGCATCTTCATGCCAAGACACAAAAGTTAGGGCGGCAGAAAGATGTTCTGCTCCCTTCTACTAGTCTGTTTATAGACATCAGCTCTGTGTCAGAGCAAGTTCCTACAGGCCTTTTTTTTTTTTCTGGCTGTCATTAGTTCTATTTAGAACCATCTAGCTTGAGTGGGTATTTTAAAACAGAGCTGTTGAGTTTAAGCCACAGAGTCTTAATAAACCTCAGGGCCAAGAGAGGAGCTGGAAGAAATGGTGCCAGAATCCACTTTCTCATTTCTGCGGGACTGAGGCTGGCTTGGCCAATGCACATGAGGATGTGTCTACCTTCAGAAACTGCCAATCTGATACACTTTTATTTGACCCTTTTGAGGACTCATTGCTTTTGAGATCGTTACTTCATTTACATGCTTCCCTTTAGTGAAGTATATACCACTGATTTAATGTTAAACATGTCTTGTGTTATGGTAGATTTCAGCTCCTTCTTTACTTACCACACGATAAGTAGAGGGGAGAGGGGAGATGACGGTCTCTCAGCCTACCAAAAAAACACTTTTTATCTGAAAGAACCTCTTTTTACTAGCCGTAACTTTTGTGCCTTGGCATGAAGAGAAAATAAAATAATAAGCAAAAATTTCCTCTATCACAACCTACCACTCTATTACAGATAAATAAGGTCAAGGGGATCATACCTCCTGGCAGAAGGGAAGGGAGGGAGAGCAAGGCTGAGGAGGAGGAAAAGGAAGGAGTTGGTGGGGTACCAGGCAGAGGGCTTTGGCTCCTGAGTGCCCAAGAGGAGGCCATAGTTTTGTTCTCTTTGGCTTCACCTGCTGCTCGTATAGGAACAGTTACAGGAAGCAGATCACCCCTGATGCTGGTCAGGAGACAGAAGGGAAATTCACAGGTTTGCTTTATTTAGACTAGGATCACCCCAACTTAGCGTGCTGTCACAGTACCACTTTTGTTCATCTGATAGTATTATACAATGTTAGCATGGGTTTTTGAAATCTAAGTAAAGAACACTGAAAAAGCAACAGAATTCTGTAAAATTCCTATTAGGATAATACACAGCTACAATGGACACCAAAATAACATGCAGAACAATTCTGTTCAGTTTTATTATGTTTGGTCATATAGATGATCTCTTTTATATCAATTGTAAATTTGAACAAAGAAAATTCCACTTTAACATCAAATAGTATCCACAATACCACCACAGACTGAGCACACAGACAGCCAAGCATAGGTAGTGGAGATATTTTAGTATGAGGTTAGAAGTCAAAGACACATCTATTCCTGACTCTGTTATTAACTGTGTAAACTTAAGCAATCTACTCTGATTGAACGAGCTTCAGTTTCCTAATTGATAAAATGTATGTCTGTGTTACCTTTTTGGATTTTTGCCAGTCTGATAAGTGTTTGGGTATGTCTATTTTGCATTTCTCCTACTGTAAGGGTGGGCAGCTTTTCAGTTGTTTAAGGGTATTTCCTTTTTTGTTGATATCCTTGGCTCAGTTTTCTACTGGGTGACTGGTCATTTTCTTTTACATTTCAAGGCGCTCTTTACATGTTAGAGACATTAGCTCTTGTCTGTAATATGAACGGCAGTTTTTCTTCCCTTTTAATCTTTTTTTTGACTTTGTTTATGCTTTTTATTTTGTTTTGTTTTTTTCCTGTGCAGAACTTTCTGGTTGTGATGTAGCTGAACATGGCAATCCTTAATTTTATGGTCTTCCCATGTTTCCTTCTTCCATTTTCCTCAAGTTACTTTATGGTTTCTTTTTCTTTTCTTTTTCAAACACTTAGATCTTTGATCTGTTTGAAGTTTATCCTGGCTTATGGTGAAAGGTGTGGATTCAGCATTTTTCCCCCCTTGGCTATTCTGTAATAACATCATGTACTAAAGAGACAATTTTTTCCTCTGATTTGAGATGTTATCTTTATCATATACTGAATTTCCATAAGTGTATGATTTATTTCTGGACTTTTAAATTCTATTCCAATTGTCTATTCATGCACCCATGTCACACTGTTTTAACGTTTAATGATTGAGGGTTTTTTTGGGCTATGTTCTTAGGGATAGGGGTGGGTTTATGTTGAATTAAAAAAACAACAACTTAGAACTGGCTTTTATGATACTGAATCTTCCTTACCATGAAAATATTTTAATATTTCTTTTACCTACATTTTTGGCATAAATTGTCCTTCCCTAGTTGATGTTACTATTACAATGAAATGTTTGTGATTCACAAAATCCCAATTTGCAAATTGACAAAGCAAATAAAAATAAACCAACATAACATACAAGAACCAGAAAAACTTGTCACTACAAAATGGGATCCTTTGTTAGGATTAAGTCATCTTGAAATCTGGCTTGGTCCTTACCACGTTCTCTTGTCTGCCTCCTGATTGCTGGCTCCGCCTCCTATTAAGAGTCTGCTCTTATTGTTTGGACTTGACTTTCACATGTCATTTCTCTAGCTTTTGGTTCTGCTTTTCTCTGTTCTCTAACTGTCCTTCTGTGATTGGTCAGCAGGGTTATTTGCACTACTGTTTAATGATTTATAAATACTGTTCACTGCAGAGCAGAGAGTGTGATTAGGTCCACAGAAAAGGAACCTGTGATGTTCAAAGGAAAATGTTTTAGGTATCAAGTTCAACTGGATTCTTTTTCTTACATTGCATCTATCGCTCAAAATCATGCCATTTACTTAGATTCCTACTTGGGCCCTGACTTTCTCATAGAGACTTTTCCCCCCCTTCTTCTTAAGAGTTCTTGCCTTTTTTTCCCTCATTGATGGAACTAGTATATGTCTTTTTCCATATTACCTAAGATTATCTAGCTTAATCGCTGGGATCAATTTTGTACTGACTTCTTTTAAGACAGCTGTACAGTTGTTATTCTGAAATTTCTTTTTATTGCACATCTTGGCATGTTCCATTATTTCTTGCATTGCTCTCTTTCTGTCGTTTGATGGCAAACAATCTAGTAATTTCATGAGAGAGGGTACTGTGGTAAAGTACTGTGCTTCCCTTCAGAACTTTGACGGTGTTACATTTCTATCTTCTAAAGTCAAATTTCTAGGAACTATGAGGCCAAGCTGATCTTTATTTCTTTGCAGGTATTTTATTTCTCTCTGGAATTGTTGATATTGTTTAGCTTTTCCCTGTTAATTTCTGTCTTCTTACCTTTTTCTAAGCTTTAGGAGAGTTCAGTGGCTTTTCCTGACATCCTTCTACTGGCATTTTTACTTACTTATAATAACTTCATGATTTTGATTTTAGCAATTTTTGAAAACACCAGAAACTTTTTCTGTATAATGCTTATTTTCTGTAAATACTACTTCCTCAAAACTTTCTGAAGAAACTAATTACAATACTTTGTAAGTTCTTTTCTGTTACAGAAATTTTTGTTTTCTCTGGAGAAGGGAGTCAGTTTCTCTGTTTATTGTGATTTTTCCCTTTTGTGCTATAAATTTTCTTCCAGTTTCTGACGGTCTTTGGTTGTGTGTTCCAATTTATGAATGAAGGAACAGATTAAATGTTTTCTTTCTGCTGCTATGGGCCATTCATCTGAATGAGACAGTTGAGTACAATCTCTGGATATGTGGATAAGAAAATCTGTCAAGCAGGCTCCACTCTAGGGTCCTCAGGTGGAAAGTAGGCTCTCTTGTCCAAAATGTGGAGTGTCCTAATATGTGGCCCCTTCGTTTTGGCAGTCCTAGTCTATTCCTGGCAAATGTTCCATTAATTTAGAAAGCCATTTGTCAAAATATCTTTTTAAATTCCTGCTTTTTAAAATTATAGAAGCATTACTTGTTCATTGTAAAATTCAAATACAGCAAAAGTGCCATGCCTCAAATTCTTTCCTTTTACCACTTGTATGAGACCTTTAAACACTCTTCTATAACAGTTTGATTTATAATAATATTCATTAATTCTGATACGCTTTTATAGTGATTTTCAAAAACCTAATAGTATATATCTTATAATTCTAGTATATCAAATACATAAGACAATTACAGTAACTTCAAGAGTGAAGGAAACATTCAGTAAAACGAACAAATGTAGAGCCGCATCTGATTACACAACTGAAACTTAAAACAAAACAATAAAAAGCACATTGCAGGACAGTACTCTTCGAAATGGAAGAGCTAAGGACATTCTCATGAAAATTCCAGGCGATGACGATGATGAAGATGATGACTGTTACTATACCATCTCTAGAAAAGAGGTAACTTGCTCTCTTGAATCCGAAAGCACATATCTTGGCCATTTAATATAAACTATTTGCATAGAGGGTGGCATATTAAAACAGCTCAACTGCAGGGCAGCTGCTTAAGAGTATTGCATAGTTGATGCCAATAAATTGCTGAAAGTTGTAAACTCTGCAAAGATGTTGGCAAGGGGACACATAGATGGCATTTCTTGATGAAAATAGCTCTGACAAGTATAATGCAAACTATGTGCTCCACTGGAGGTTAAATGTAAGTGCTTTTCTAGAGGAGTAACAATGTATCTGGCAGTCAAGTCAGAATTCTGTGCATCTTTCCTACCTGAGCTAATGCAAGGTAGAAACCAACCTTGTTTTAAACCAAGTACATCCATATTTTGGAGGTTTAAACTTCATCTAAAAGAGTATTTAAACAACATTTTATTATGGAAATTTTCAAACATCCAAAGAGAAGAGAGCATGGCATAGTGAGCCCCCAGTGTCTATTGCCCAACTTTAATCATTATCAACATTTTGTCAGTATCATCTTTTTCAAACAGCTTTACTGAGATACAATTCACATACCATATTGGTATCCATTTAAAGCATACAATTTTAAAACTTTTTTTATCACCTCAGAAAGAAACACCAAGTCCTCTAGGAATCACTCCTCTATCCCATCTGGTCCTCAACTTCCTGACCTTAAGCAACCACTAATCGACTTTCTGTATCTGTAGATTTCTCTGTTCTAGACATTTCAAATGAATGGAATCATATAATATGTGGTCTTTTGTGACCAGCTTCTTTTACCTAGCATAGTGTTTTCAAGGTTCATCGATGTTGTAAATCTATCAGTACTTCATTTCTTTTTATGACTAAGTAATATTCCATTGTATGGCTATACCACATTTTGTTTATCCATTCATCAGCTGGTGAACATTTGGGTTGTTGTGAATGATGCTGCTAACATCTAACATTCATGTACAAGTTTTTGTGTAGACATGTTTTCATTTCTCTTGAGTATAAACCTAGTTGTGGAATTGCTAGGCCACATGGTAACTCTATGCTTAATCATCTGAGGAACTGCCATAATGTTCTGTCAACACTGTTTTATCTACTTCCTTTCTAGTTATTTTGAAATATTTTAGAGCAGATTTCAGACCTCAGATCATTTCACTTGTAAATACTTCAGTAGAGATTTTTAACAGATAAAGATTAAAAAAACCCAACCCCACAATATCATTATCATATCTAACACTATAGTTTAAAAGAAAATGTAAATTTATTTCAAAGTCATCTATCAATACTCTAAGTGCTCAATGAGAATTTTAAATTATTAATATTATCAAAACAAATTTTTAACATAGTTCAATGTATGATTTTTGAAGAAGTAAAAATACACCTTGAAAGTCAATGGCACTATATTCTAAACAATACACAAAACAGATTTTGTATGGCAAATTAACATTCATGCAGTATTTACTATGTGCCAGGCTTTGCACTAAGTATTTTACATAAAAATTTAATCCCCTCCCAAATACCAAGAGGTAGATATGACTTCAATTTTCAAGATAAGGAAACTGAGGTTTAGAAGATTTTAAGAAATATAGCCAAGGACTTCCCTGGAGGCACAGTGGTTAAGAATCCGCCTGCCAATGCAGGGGACATGGGTTTGAGCCCTGGTCCAGGAAGATCCCACATGTCGTGGAGCAACTAAGTCCATGTGCCACAACTACTGAGCCCACGTGCCACAACTACTGAAGCCTGCATACCTAGAGCCTGTGCTCTGCAACAAGAGAAGCCACCGCAATGAGAAGCCCATGCACCGCAATGAAGAGCAGCCCTGGCTCGCCGCAACTAGAGAAAGCCCGCATGCAGCAATGAAGACGCAATGCGGCCAAAAATTAAAAAAAAAAAAAAAAAAAGCCAGATTCATTAGCTATTAAGAAATGAAATCAGGATTCAAATGGGTTCAAAGCTGTCATTATTTAGACGTTATGTACACAGTAATGCGGATGCCTTCTGTCAAGGCCTTTGATAGCCGCAATTTCAGGTTTGGAAGGGACCTTCAAGTTATTTAACCTCTATACAAAACAAAGCAGAACAACAACAATAACACCTGAACAAAGCAAACAAAACATGTCTCCTTGTAATATCTACCCTTAGGTTTTAATTTCAGCCTTTGCAGAGATGTATCGCAAGTCTATTTCTGCCTACTTTGAATTTCTTGTATCTCTCTAAGTCTTTTCTTCTCTAAACACCCCCAATCCATTAATCTCTCTTATGACTGAAAAGAATTCTTTTATCATCTTGATTATTTTCCTCTGATTATCTCCTAGTATTCAAAGTTTTGGGCCTAGGACAGAATAAAGAAAGGAGTCTTGGCCAGAGCAGAGGGAAGTTAGGCTTATCTACTCCTTATTCTAATGCATTTCAGAAGACAAACATTTTTGGAGTCATACCCTATCTACCACTGAAAGCTTAGTGAGAGCTCAAGTGTTCGGTGAATGAGACACAACTGTGCTGTCATAGCCTAGGGGACGTAACTAATCACCTACAACATTCTTTCCTAAATTTGGATATAATCTTAAGGTCATCTTCAACAGTGGAAGGTAGAGGAAGCTAGCAGTAACACACTGAAGTAGGCCCCTCTGAACTGAAATCTACTGCGACTGTTGACTTAAAACAGAAGTGTGGGCACCTTGATTCTGTTCTGATTGGTTTGTGCAGACCCTTTCACTCATCTGATTCCTGAATAGTACCTTGGACTTCTAACTGCTTTGCCTTCTGGTATTCACGTCCTCTTGGTGCCTGGCTTTCCCTTCTATACCAGTATTCATCTAGTTGCTGTCTGGCCTTTACTACTTCAGTATAATCGGATAGTTTTTGACGCATGTTCTTGTTGATTTCCATCATCAATTTCAGACTCCAGACTCTATCCTCCATTGTGAGCACTGGTGTCCAGAGCGTGACTCACTCCAGTGCCTGTACCTTCTCCGTGTTGTATTCCCTGCCTTCCCTCAGTGTCAGCTCCTTCATATGGGATATAGATTTGTTAAGTTTAAATTAAAATACTGCCAAATAAGACCATAATCATTTCATTTCATTGTTAATAATCTCTCCTGGCCAACATATTTCCAGAGACTTACTTTAATAGCTTTGCAGTTTGTTTTGCGTGTTTCCTTATACGCTAGAATTGTTTGGTTTGTTATAAACTGCTGCTATTCTACAAGTCATAAAAACACAGGGTTAGAAATGATAGCAAGAGGTCATTTACTTGTTCCTTACTGATAAAAAAGGGTCAGAGAAGTGTACTTACTATTTAAAAGAAAACATACCAAACTTCTAAAATGTAGTGGGAAAAATACACATTTCATTCTTTAAAAAAAAAAAGCAAAAACAATAACTAGAAAATGACAGGTCTATATGATACATAATAGATGTGAAAGTGTGATGTGAAAAAAGTTAAAAGAGCATATATACACAGATAAAGTATTTTTATGATGAGATAGAATGTTTCACACAAGACAGAATTTTACTTGCAGGACACAACAGAGATATTTGTAATTTTAAAGCTGATGGTGAAAAATGAAGCCAAAATACTTATAAAATCAAAATAATCTGACCTAGTTCTACTAAGTTTTGTATAAGCCCACATAAACATAGAGGTCCACAGAGTACAATCTAAAAAAATTTGTATCTTTTATGCAATTCAAAATTGAGGAGAGGGAACATTCAGTTGCTGCGTCTGTCAAATGGGTATAAGACCATCACAGAGCTCTTGGGACACTTTAGTATAACATAATTGGGCTGAAAAATTTTAAAACATTTTGGTAGGAAGAAGTTATAAAAACTCAAGATATTATTATTACTTTTATACAGTAGGTTTAGTTTTGTCATACTTAAAGTATATTTAAATTCAACATTCACAAATGAGTATTTTTTGCAATAGTTTACTCCCTGAATTTCCTCAGACCTAAATTCACATACCCTTATATGGAAAAAATAAACATTCTAAAACTTTATAGGGAAAATATGACTTATACTGTATGTGTTTTAGGTTTCCACTATAATAACTGTCTTTAAAATATACATTTACATCTAGGAAATCAAAAACAAACTTGAACTTGAAGAGCACCACTACGATGAGAAATGTATGAATCTGAGAAATAATTACATCTTCATTTAAAGAAAAATTAACTTACCCACACACTTTTTGTTTTTTTTAGTCACACTGACTGTTCTGACTGTAAAATTTAAGTACATATGTGTATAAGAAAATCGTGTAAAAAGGTATTCTTAAGAAAATTTCAAAACAGTTAAGTATGAACCAAAAAGAATGATACACATATAGAAATATGTAATTTGTTTGAACCCTTTATGAAGTGGATTGCCTAAGGGGCACTTGTGATGCTGAAATGTCCCTGAAACTTTCCGAGAAATCACAAAGAACACAGGAGTTAGAGTCCTGGAACATAAACATACCATAAAAGAATGATAATTATACTGTGACTTCACTTTTCAGAAACCTGGCTAACTGCAGGGTTTGTTTTCTTTTTGTTAAGTGACATTCACTGCAATAAAAGGCAAGTTATCTGGAACCATGGGAGTTAGTCCAACCAGGTAAGTGTGAGGCCTTGCACACGCTAGGCACTTAGTAAGAAGTGGTTGGTTAAATGCTGGTTAAATACTAACTGAAATGCTTGTGGACCTTGAGAGAGATTATTGGCAGAAGTAGTGAGTGAAAGGGTAGAAGAATCTCAGGTTTGAGAAACAGATTTCTTATATTCCACAAATATTTACTTTTGAGGAGAGAGAATGTGAATATATTAAAGGCTGGTTTCTAATTTGACAGCTTCTAGTGCAATTATTATTGAAGGTTGGAAAAGATCATAGTTAGTTTAACAAACATTCAATTGAATACTTACCAAATACTGTGCTAAAGGCTAATACACAAAGGAAAACTAGGCACTCTATTGGCAAGACAGATGCGTAATTGTGATATATAGTGATAGGAATATTAATACAAGTATTTTTAAAGTTATGGGAAAGAAGTAAAAAAAAAAAGATAAGTTTTTCTTTATTGAGTTATGAAGGGCTTCAAAGAATAGATAACATTTGAACTGACTCTTGAAAAGGAAGGAAAAGAGGGAAGGGTCCTACATTCACTGAGTTACTGTCACATGCCAGGAATGTACTACATTGTTTAATTCTCATATGACCCTGTAAAGTAGATATTATTTTTCTTTATACATGAGAAAATTGAGTTTAGAGGGGTTAAATTATTGTCTCAAGAATCCATAGCTATTAAACTGTGGGCTTTAAGTGATTATGACATGTTGGCGTAGGTTCATCATTTGTACCAAATGTCCACACTCTGGGGAGGCTGTGCATCGGGGGCGGCGGCAGCGGGTATATGGGAAATCTCTGTACCTTCCTCTCAATCTTGCTGTGAACTTTAAACTGCTCTAAAAAATTGTCTTCAAAAAAGAAAAAAAAAAGAATCCATAGCTATTAAGTAGCAGAGCCATCTTGCCTGTCTGACTGCTGGCATTTCCCACAGTATTTCAAAATATAGGTGATGTAAGGAATATAAGAGTAATTCCAGCCTTAGAATTTAAGAAGAGAGCTGAACAAGTAGATATGTAATTCTGGGTTAATCCAGCTGTCCACCTTCTCCATGGTTGCACCTAGCATGCTGAGTGTAAGCTGCTAGAGAAAAATTACACAGAATGGCACTACTGCAAATATATGACATTTCATCTTGGCAATTATTTGTTTCTGTAATGTACATCACTCATTTATTACATAGCTGTTTCAAACTTCTATTTTCCTCAAAACTCTGATCTTATCATGTGTCTTGCCCATTAGAAGGGAACTCCCTAAATTCTTACCACCAAACCTACTAACTTATTACTTTTAATGTAATTTTGATTTCTCCCCTGCAAAATGGAAAAGGTGCCCCACCTGTCTAAAGTTAAATCCCATCACTTCGCCCTGGATCTGCTCCTTTCCCAACACTTTTGCTCAATTGATCATCCTCTTTCTTTTGTACTTTCAATGTCTCTCTCTGTTTGGTTCCTTCCTATCCCCATTTAAGCCGGATACTCTCCAACTCTGGGAGGTAAAGGCCCTTGATCTCATGCTCCCTCCCTGATCACCTTATATTCTCTTATTCAAAGGGTTGCCTAGTTTTCCTTTTACTATTTTTCAACTTCTACTTATTTATCAGTTCACTGCAATCTGCCTTTAGTGCCACTGAAACTGCTTTTTTTAAACATCTTGTTAAATCCAAATACCATTTTCTTTTTCATCTTTGTTCGACTTGGCCCCTTGGCAGCCTAAGCCACTGCTGACAACTTCCTCCCTTCTGAATGCTTCTGGCTTCGCGTGGGTCTACTCTTTTCCTGAGGCACCTGCCATTTCTCTGGTCACCCCTCACTCTTCTTTGAGTAAGCATTTTTTGCTCTGCCCAGCCCTTAAATATTAGTGCTCATCAAGAATCTGTCCTAGGCCTTTTTCTGTTCTCACGCTATATACCCTTACTAGTTCATTTAATCTACTTCCATGTAAAGCACCATCTTTATGCTGTTGACTCTCAAATCTCTACCTCCAGATAACTTCTCTTTCTTGGGCTCCAGAACCTATATTTTTAACTCTCTACTGAATATATCCACTTAGATATTTTCTTGAGTTCTTCTTTCCCAAACCTATTCCTCCTATGTTCTTTGTAGCACCACCATAAACCCAGGATACAAGCCAAAACCCCGGGCATCAATTCTCATTCCTCCTCTCTTCATCATTCTCTAAATTCAGTCAGTCACCAAGCCCAGTGATTCTGCTTTCTAAATAGTTTTCAAATTGGTCCCTGCTTGTTGGACACCATGATCACCAGCTTAGTTCACGATACCACCTATTGCTCAATGAAACACTGAAATAGCTTCCTAAGTGGGGCTCTTACCACTCCCCCTAATACAGCTGCAAAAGAAATCAGAAAAAGGCTTTTATATCAGTTTCTTAAAATTATGCTCAGTATTCTATTAGATACATGGCTGATTAAAGATACTTCTACTTTTGAAAGCTTAGATTCTAAGGACACATGATGAAATATATACAAATAAAAGCAGAATTAAAATTTCCAAAGGTGTTCAGCAAATCTTGTTTCATTAAGGCAAATATGAGTGGATAAATATGAATGAAAAATGAAGGCCATTAAAGAAGACTCGAGAGGTATGCTCAACGAGAGAGAAGCCATTCTAAGGAATCACATTTCGTATACTCAAAACTGAATGTTTAATTTGAAGCCCTGACAATGTTAACTAAGAGTGAGATCCTATCAGTCTTTTCCTTTACCTTTTGTAAAACCTAATTATTTAAGATTTATATTTTTATACCTAAAAGCTCTTAGCATAAATGAAGACATTTAAGGGTAAAAAAGATTACATTCCACTTGAAAGACAAAGAAAAAGTTATTCTGAAGCATCAAAAGTGAAAGAAAAGAAAAAAAGATTACAACACCTGGATAAGATATTCAGCTCTGATTTTTCTGGCAACTAAGACGAAAAGGAAGCACATTAAATTACATAGTTTTCATTTTCTGTAAAAAAGACAGAAGGATATAACTTCATCTACAGAGGCAAGAATTTTCCTGGAGCTCACACAAGCAGTAATTCATCCTGAGATTTTTGTCTAAATGGGAGTAAGGAGAAAGATCATAAGTTTTTGTTTCAGAAAAAAAAAAAAAAGTTTCGACAGTAAGTACGGTTGAGCTGCTTAACTCTTATCAGCATCAGTTTCGTCTGTAAAAGTAGGGACAAAGATATTTATCTCAGGGTACTGTAGCAAAGACTAAATTATGTAATATAAATGGAAGTACTTAGTAGATTGCCTTAAATAGTTTCACGAAACAAAGAGAAATGACACCAGATTTTATTCCGATCTTCTATAAAGGCAGAGGTCATGACATTCAATTGTGCCTTAATGGAAGGAATTTTGTTGGGAGAGATATTTTGCCCCTTTCCCCTTCTCTCTGCTTTCCGAAGGTTTCACTGAATACAGGGACAGAACCTGGAGAATTCAGAATAGACGGACGTGGACAGATATGAGATTTCAATTCAATTTATGATCACATCTTTCAGTTAGTACTTTTTGTGCAGATCCTTTAACCTAATACATTTACTCATCTCAGCTGAGCTTTGTAGTCTGAAAAGGCAAACTAAAAAAGGCTATTTTTCTCCATACTCACCCTCTCTTCACTTTTTTTTATTATTAGGTTAATACATTTTCTCTAAAGAAGAGAATAAAAATCACCTAATACACTTTCCAAACACACACAACCATTTTTTTTTTTTTTTTTGCGGTAAGCGGGCCTCTCACCCTCGTGGCCTCTCCCGTTGCAGAGCACAGGCTCCGGACGCGCAGGCTCAGCGGCCATGGCTCATGGGCCCAGCCGCCCCGCGGCATGCGGGATCCTCCCGGACGGGGGCACGAACCTGTGTCCCCTGCATCGGCAGGTGGACTCTCAACCACTGCGCCACCAGGGAAGCCCCACACAACCATTTTTGAATGTATAAATGCTAGAAGTTTATAGAATAAGAGGTCACTATGGATTTTATCATTCCTGGAAACCCTTAAGACCACAATTGAACTCCCAACGTGAGAGAAGTTTTAAGCTAACAGTTTTGAGCTAACACGAATAGAAAATAAATCTTCTGTGGCCATGCCTCAACTATCCTAGCATTGTCAACCTAGAACTATCCCACTCATTTTCTTTTTTCATGTAACACATATTGGATAACTATGTAAATGAGGTGGGGATCTCATTTCATATTACCATAAACAGTCTTACCAGAACTAAGTGACACCACTTAAAAAGTTACAGCAAGAGCTGCCCAGTGCAAAAAGAAAATGAAACACTTTAAATGTTCATTTGGTCTCTTTATGAGTCACTAACTTAAACTGAGAAAATTTAGCTGATTGAAGCAATGATTCATACTAGATCATTTTCACAGGGTCCTGACTAGGGTGAGGCAAGGTCTCAGGTGCCAGCGCTGCACTGTGCATGCCTCTGAGAGGGGGCACCTCCTCTATTCTGTGCCTTCAGTGCCTGGCTGCCCTCACCTTAGTCTCAGCCCTGATTTTAACTTGCAAAAAATTTTATTTATCCAAGTTATTCTTATTCAACTGTTATCTATTGGCTGTTCTGGGCACTTCCCCCAATTCCCCTGACACCATTTCTAGATGATATGCATCTTTGAGCTGCTTCCAGGAATATTCCCTAGTTCATCTCTCTCAATAATTTCCTTCCAATAATTTCTTCCCAAATACCTGATATATCTTTCCCAGACTAGGAAACAATGTCTTCAGGATACTCATAAACCAATGATCTGTTTTGAGCATTTTTTCTCTGTTAGGACAGCAAAACGGTAAAAACATGGCTAAGACAAGGCAGTGATAGTACAGTGGAAAAAATTCATGGATTAAAAAACTAGGCTTAACGGTACCAACTGCTGGCAAGGATGCAGAGCAACTGGAACTCTCATTCACTGCTGGTGGGAATGCAAAAGATACAGTCACTTTGGAAAATAGTCTGGCGGTTTCTTACAACATGAAACACTTTCCATATGACCCAGCAGTCCTGCTCCTCGTATTTA
This sequence comes from Monodon monoceros, assembly GCF_005190385.1. NCBI lineage: Eukaryota > Metazoa > Chordata > Mammalia > Artiodactyla > Monodontidae > Monodon > Monodon monoceros. The sequence continues at coordinate 32,145,532 of NW_021703785.1, forward strand.
CCAAGAGAAATGGAAACTTATATTTACACAAAAATACGTACACAATTGTGTACAGCAGCTTTATTTATAGGCACTCCCAAATGAAAACAGCTCAAATGTCCATCAGCTGGTGAATGGATTAACAAACTGTGGTATATCCATACAATGGAATACTACTCAGCAATAAAAATTAGGACAAATTACTAATATTTACAACAACATAGATTGATCTGTTTTATGGTAAGTGAAAAAACCGAGACTAAAAAGACTAATAGGGCTTCCCTGGTGGTGCAGTGGTTGAGAGTCCACCTGCCGATGCAGGGGACACGGGTTCGTGCTCCGGTCCGGGAAGATCCCACATGCCGCGGAGCAGCTGGGCCCGTGGGCCATGGCCGCTGGGCCTGAGCGTCTGGAGCCTGTGCTCCACGGTGGGAGAGGCCACAACAGTGAGAGGCCTGCGTACCGCAAAAAAAAAAGAAAAAAAAAAAAAAAAGGCAAAACTATAGGGATAGAAAACAGATCAACTGGAGTTAGGGAAAAGGGTCACTACAAAGGGGTCAAGAGGGAATTTTCTGGGGTGATGGAACGATTTTATATATTGATTATGGTGATGGTTACACAACTGTACGCATTAGTCAAAAATCATAGAAACGTATGCTGGAAAGGGTAAATTTTATTGTATATCATATCTCAATAAATCTGACTTAAAAAAATGAGGAAAAAAAACGGGGGTTATCTCTTAGTTACCACCTGGCTCTAGGGAAGCCACAAAAACCTGATTTTCTTCTTTTATAAAATAGGGATTCTGTTACCTTTAAAATATTTTTTGTGAGGAACAAATTAAAAGAAAACTTATGAATTTTAAAGTTCAATACAAATATTGTACACCAGGCACTGGCCATACAATGATGAATAAGACAGAGGTACACTAAAGAAATGTACTGTCTAGGGACTTCCCTGGTGGTCCAGGGGGAAAGACTCAGCACTCCCAACGCAAGGAGCCTGGGTCTGACCCCTGGTCACGGAACTAGATCCCACGTGCTGCAACTAAGAGCCCACATGCCACAACTAAAATATCCCGCATACCACAACTAAAGATACTGCATGCCACAACTAAGACCCGACGCAGCCAAATAAATATTAAAAAAAAAAAAAAAGAAATTTACTGTCTAGAGGGAGAAAGGGATAAGATAGATAATTATTAAATAACATGGAAATTCAATGACAGAGATATGAACAAGGAAATAGGGGCCATCAAGAAGGAGCATTCCAGAAATAAGAATTAACTCATAATTAACACAGACTACTGGGATCCAATAATCTTAACCCAATATGATTTTGAAAAAGCCTAAGGTGGTAAAAATTATGACAAAATGGAAAAAGTACCTCACGATGATTCAGAAGTTGTTCCAAATCTAATGCCATTTGATTCTTCATGTGCTGTAAAGCTGACTTTTCTTTATTTAAATTGCTGGAAAAAAAACCCCACCAAGTTTTAAAAAGTTGTCATACTAATATAAATTTAATTAACAAATAATAAATAGCAAAAGACTAAATCTGATGGTTTGAATTAAAGAAAAATTAAATTTATAGTTCATAAAGATATCAGATCAGTGACTACAATGTTTGATTCAATCATTGGCCTGGCTATTTTATAAGAATACTTTTTCTTTTCACAACTATTTGACAATGCAACTGAGATGCTTTCTGAGAATACTTTCCTGCCTAGTAGGGGCATAAAATTGGTGTTTTAAAGATGACTGGTTACTCCTGAAATGTAAAAAGATGAAGTGGGACTTATATAAAAGGTAAAAAGAAAGTACGTATGGGCACCATATTAAAATTTGAGACACTGAAAGTCAAATTACAACATTTATCCTTAAAACTGAAAGTAGTATCTTATAATTTATCACATACTAAATTACCAGGTATATAACTGAGTGAGATAAATGAATCAGATATTTGATCTACAGTAAATTCGGGGTAACAATTTTTTTTTTTGCGGTACACGGGCCTCTCACTGCTGTGGCCTCTCCCGTTGCGGAGCACAGGCTCAGTGGCCGTGGCTCACGGGCCCAGCTGCTCCATGGCATGTGGGATCTTCCCGGACCGGGATACAAACCCGTGTCCCCTGCATCGGCAGGCGGACTCTCAACCACTGCGCCACCAGGGAAGCCCTCGGGGAAACAATTTTTGTCTCCAAATTCTTAGTTCAATCTTCAACTTCTAAGTCCGCATTGTGAATTTCTTTTTGAAATGACCTATCTTCTGATAGGAAAGGGTGAGAAGCCTAATTGTAAGGACATGTTAATATTTTAGAACAAATATTTGAGGCCTGTCTTATACTGTCCGGAGTTTGATTATTCAACATATAAAAATATTTAGAACCATTAAATAAAATATTCTTTGAAAGCCACTGGGATGAGTCTATCCAGACAGCACTACAAGGATTAAGAAAAGCAACACTGAATTGAAGCAACATAATTCCTTGAATGTCAAAACAAAATCTGTAAAGGTAAAATTAATGAGAATTGTTTTGCTGAACAGGTAAGATGTTTTAAGTTATACTTTAAGAAAACAGAATGCCACCAATTTTCAAAATATTACGGAGAAGTTTTTTTTTAAACTCAGTGAATAGTAGTAGTATTCTGAAAGCACTGGTAATTCCAAGGACTTAAGAGTAAAAAAAAATGTACATTTTCCTCCTTCCTACTAATTGAGAACTTCCCCAAGGAAGCATCAGAGTTTGTCCTCTGAGAAGAAAGACTAGATGCAACTCTGACTTCTGTTTCCAACTGTGCCACTGACTCAACTGTGTGGTGTAAAGCACGACACATACCACCCCACTGAACCTGTTTTCACATCCGTAAAAGTGGAAAATAATACTCATGTATGTCAAAGGGACATGTGAATTATCTAATGAATGATTACATAAAACACTGAGCACATAAAACTCTACAAAATGCTATATCGTTTTACTAATTTAGATGAGAAACAGTCATCAGAGGAAAACAGTAATTAAATGTCAATAAAGGTAAGCAGCTCAGCATAAAAACAAACTGACTTTTGGAGTTAGGCGTCAGAGATCCTACTGAGCCGAGGAGTTGAAAAGAACTAGATGATAAAAAGGAAACTGAGTGCTGTGTTCTGCTTGAGTCCCCCAAAGCATGGTAAAGATCAGGTGTTTCTGTAACTTTAAAATTCTCTCTTTAGCTAGGGTCACACTGAAGACAAAATATTTTTCTTTCTCTTTTTCTTTCTTTTATTTCTCTATTATTTTTTGGCTGTGTTTGGTCTTCGTTGCTGCATGTGGGCTTTCTCTAGTTGCGGCGGGCAGGGGCTACTCTTCATTGCAGTGCACGGGCTTCTCACTGCAGTGGCTTCTCTTGTTGCAAAGCACAGGCTCTAGAATGTGCAGGCTTCAGTAGTTGCGGCGTGTGGGCTCAGTAGTTGCGGTGCGTGGGCTCAGTAGTTGCGGTGTGCGGGCTTAGCTGCTCTGTGCCATGTGGGATCTTCCCGGACCAGGGCTCGAACCTGTGTCCCCTGCACTGGTGGGTGGATTCTTAACCACTGAGCCACCAGGGAAGTCCCCAAAATATTTTTCCAAGTGAAAATAAATGTTCAGTAAATACGAATAGGAATATTCAAGGAACAGATGTGTTCATATACATGCACATATACATGTTCGTATACATGTACTCACATACACACAGAATGTAAATATGCGCTTACATGCAGTACATACATGGGTGCGCTCGCACAAACACATACACAGACACACAGACACACACACGTAGGCTCTCAAACACCAACAGACCCATTAAATAAAGTGTAGTGTAATAGGAACGGAATGTTGATGTAATTAAAGAATAATTCCTTAGAAATGCTTTATATGTAGTGTTTAATTTTTTCAGAATAAAGTAAGTATTCCATATTTAAATAACAAAACTAAACATATAACATGGAATAAAAGGTAAGTGGATAAACTGGTTGACAAAGCAACTCAGTTCTATTTGCAAGACGTTGCCTCCACAGACAATACTTGGATATATATTTTCAAAGTCTTAGCCTTCTCTTTCTTAAATTACAAGGGAGACTACCTTCAACACGTGGGTCTCTAAAACTGAATACGATGATGATTATACTCTGTGTTCTTCCACACACAGTAATTACTCAATAGAAGTTCAGTCTCCATAAGACATTTCATAACAGTGGAAACTTACCTTCAAAAATACAAAGCTTCTATGCGTGACTCATAAAGCAACTACAAAACAAATCTCCTTATGAGCACGTCTACCGTGAATGGTATATTACACCCATAATTGTTCAATTCACTGTTAATTATTACTCAGAAATTCATGTTTATGGCTCTGTTTCACCTGCTATATGAAAACATATTCCTGATATATTGTTCTTTAACTTCCTGGATCAATATACTCTGGCCTAGCCTTATAAGTGCCTAAGCAGTCTTTTCTTCCTAAATGACTAGTTAACGATAAATGGAGAATTGAAAACAGAGAAAGAAAACTTATGCTAATTATTCTCTTTCCATGCTTCCTTTGGTCCTGAACTATAGATCAAACACTATAACCCAGGTTGTCTCTTATGGATTGGTGGAGGAGAGTTAAAAGTACTACTTTTAGAACAGAGTATTACTTTAATGACAGTTAGTAGTGATATCTCAAATGTTAGCTTTTAACATGTTTATCACGATTTCATTTTAGTGCATGTTTGCGCTAATCTTTCTAGGCACTGAATAAGTTGTATCGATGGCTAAATTGGCAAGTTGTGGATGTGATATTGTTTTATTTTGTAAGAAAATGATAAAATTTATATTCAGTTCTTTAAAGAGCTTTTATTGTATAAGCTAGAGAAACATTTACAAATTAACCAGTTAATGTAAGTATTCTTTACAATTAAAATCCACACCCAGCAAAAAGTAACAGGAATGATCAAGGAACATAATCACTTGGTCATCTTTTTGGATGGATCATCGAATGTTTAAATTTCGAATTAATGAAGGACAAAAGGAAGGGAGGTAACATTTACTGAGCTCCTCCTGTGTGCCGGAAGCTTTTTATATATGTTACTTCATTTAATTTTCACAACTACCCCTTGATGTTCACATTAATATCTACATTTTACAGACACATTTACCATGAGAAGAGAAATCAGGCTGACGTGTAGTCAAAGCCCAGGATAATTCTACTCTATTTGAAATGCCGTTGGCTCAGAGTCAGGGTGATGGTAGATAGAAATGTGATCTAACCTGTTGTATCTGACTTGTTGATTGTATTGTATGGCATCACATCCTTTCATTCACGTCATCAGGGTACAGCTACAGCATCTCACAAGCCATAATTAAAATTCTGAAAGCACCTTAACTTTTCACATTAGAAGATAGTTGCTTCAATGAAGAGCAAGACTTCATATCCTGTGAAATATTGGTTCAGAATCTACTAAAATAGTATACAATAAATATATGAGACACAGACAGCTTTAAAGCCTTCAGATGTTTAGCACACAAAATATTTTTTTTTGTTTAATTCCATAATTGGCATAGTTCTTGTGATTACTGTTGCTGTAATTAAGGGAGTCCTAATTTTTGTCAAAATTCAGCATATTTTGAGAAATGTTATTTCTCACTTCAAAGATAATTTTCAACATAAAAATGTGTTAAATATAAGACAATACTAGTAATAGCAAACATTTAAAAAGCATTTTTAACAATGTATAGGAATAGTGCTATATATATTACAAAGGTTATATCATTTAATCCTCTGAATAACCATGTGAATTAGGTGCTGTTGGTGTCACTCTCATTTCACAGACGAGAAAATTGGCTATAGGGTCCAATACCATAGCTATTAGCTAGCCACAAGTGGCAATGAAAATTAATATTAATTTAATTCAAATAAAATTAAAATTTTAGTTCCTCAGTAACACTAACCATATTTCAGATGCCCAATAGCCACATGTAGCTAGCAGCTACCATATTGGACAATGCAGATAGGGAATTTTTTTTTTTTATTATGAAATATTTCAAGAGAGAAACTATAACAATGTATCTGTCACCCAGCCTCAACAATTATCAACTCATTAAAAGCCTTCCTTTTAACCACTATTCTACACTTTTTTTTTTTTTTGCTTCTCTTCGTTAATTACATTAGTTAAAGAAAAATTATCCCTTATTCAGATTAGAACATAGGGAGGCAGTATAACATAATGGTTAAGAGTATGGAATTAGAAAGCAGACAGATCTGGATTCAAATTTTGGCCCTATCACAAAACTAATATGTTTTTAGATGACAAGGTGCTAAATTTCTCTAGGGCTGAATTTGTTCATCATTAAAATTTTCTCCTGTAGCTGGCTATTATTTTTCTTTATATTAAACATTTTCAGCTTTCCTAGTTCTTAGTAAAATAACTATTCAAATAAACCTACTTGAAGGTAACTGTGAAAGAGGTAATTTTTTCCACAGGCCTTTTATATATCCCTGCTCCAAGATTACAAAGGTAAGACAAAACACTATACAAAATTTCAAATATATCAAACATATAATATGGAAAGAAAAGGTTCTCTTTGGGGTTCTTTCCTCAATTTCCTTAAGATAAGCAAGTCTCCAGTGAATGATGAGACATAATTTCTATTGCTCCCAACAGCTATTTATAGAACTATTTAATTAATTCACTGAATTGATTTATTAATGCTGGTTACGAATATTCTAAAATATTAATTTTAACTTTAAAATTAATCTACAAATAAATTGTTACTCATGTTGACATTTAAAACATAAATGTGATTTAAAATTACTTCATTATATCGTCAAAAAATTCTGATCAGGAATAAAGTTTTGGACCAATTATTTTGGTGGGGTAGAAACGAGAGGAAAAGATAACTACTCTGATTTATCAAAAAGAACACTCACAGTTTGGAGTTAATTACCAGCAGTTTTATATTTTTGGTTATATATCTTAGGAAACCTGAATTTAATAGCTATCTTTTCCAATAACTATATTTTTCAATAAACTACCTTTTCTAATTCCTTAATTTAAGAATTTTCTCTCCCATCTAATTCTTTGCTTCTTTATAAATTGGTTGATAATTTATCTAATTACTTATTCTAAATAATCTTAAAATCTAATAACAAGCCAACTAACTAAGCATCCATGAAGTAAAACCTCTTTCTTTATATAGAATCATTCTTCTACTGTTATTTAAAAAGACTAAAATGATCATATAGGTGAACAGGTAAAGAATTTGAATGATTATTCAGTGGAGCAAGTCTTTTGGATAAGGTGTCATGTAAGAAAACAATTTCAATCTAGGGAAGTGAAAGGAATTTATTTACATCGAGGTAATTCATGGTTTACTTCATGTAAAGGGTCAGTGGAAGAAACGCCTAAAAATTCCTTGGTAAAGTCAACATGAATCTAAGTAAATTTGTACATTTTATCTGTTTGTGAACACCTTAATGTGATGTGACTTAGTTTTTCTAAGAGAAATTGAACTCATTCCATTTAAGACCCCCTTCGTTATTTCAATATTTTCTTCACAATTTCCAACCTGAATTCGTCTATAGCAGTATTGTGCTTACAATGCCTTTATTACTCAAATAAAAGATTTGTAGATGGTTTACCTGACGTCTTTCTCAAGTTGGGTAATACACTCCTTCAGTGAATCAATCTTAGAATCTCTCTGACGCACTGATTCAATGAGATACCTGTAAGGTTGTTGAGTCTGGTTTAACAGAGAATTGGCCCTGTCAAGCTAAAGAAAAACAGATTTCATTAAAATCCAGACAATTTTATAAGAACCTAAAATTGTTCGAAATGTTCTAGCACAGATACAGCACACCAACTCTCCCTTATATGAATTACTCTGAAAAGCTCTTCCTGTATAAATTCGAAGGTTTTAAAAATTATTAATCAACATAACTATTCTTTAGCTAAAAATGAAACTTTTATTTGAACTTTATTTCTACTCAAAATAATATAATCACATGATAATTTAGTAATTTTTCATGTCTTCATATTCCCTTCCATCTTTACTTATGTACCTAAACCGCTATGTATAATTTATGTACCTAAATCACTATGTATAATTAAAATTTTAAACAATTATGTTTAAAATATAAACAACATAAAATTTACCATTTTATCCAATTTACAGTGTACAATTCAGGGGCATTAAGTACATTCTTGATGTGTAACCATCACTAGTATCTATTTCCAGAACATTTTCATCAACCCAAACAGAAACTCTATATCCATTAAGCAAAAAACACTCCTCTTATCCCCCAGTTCCTGGAAACCTCTATTCTCTCTGTCTGTATGTATTTGCCTATTCTAGATACCTCATGTAAGTGGAATCATATGATATTTGTCATTTTTTGTCTGCTTAATTTACTTATTGTAATGTTTTCAAGGTTCACCCAGGTTGTACCATGTATCAGAACTTCATTCCTTTTTATGGCTAAATAATACTCCAATGTATGTTTATAGTATATTTTGTTTATTCATTCATCTGTTGGTGGATACTTGTGTTGTTTCCACTTTTTGGCTATTGTGACCAATGTTGTGGTGTATAAATATCTGTTTTGAGTCCCTGTTTTCAATTCCTTTGGGTATCTACCTAGGAGTGGAGTGGAATTGCTAGGTCATATGATAATTCTATATTTAACTTTTTGAGGAACTGCCAGCTGTTTTTCATAGTGGCTGCATCATCTTACATTCCTACCAGAAATGCACTTGGTTCCAATTTCTCCACATCCTCGCCAACAAAGTTATTTTATGTGCCTATTGGCCATTTGTATATCCTCTTTGGAGAAATGTCTATTCAGGTCTTTTGCCCATATTTTAGTTAGGCTGTCTTTTTTTTTCTTTTTTTGCTGTTGAATTGTAGGAGTCTTTATATATTATGGATATTAAGCCCTTATTAGCTGTATGATTTGCAAATATTGTCTCCTATTCTGTGGGTTGTCTTTTCGCTATCTTGATACTGCCCTCTGGATCACAAAAGTTTTTAATTTTGATGAAATCCAACTTACCTACTTTTCTTTTGTTGTCCATACTTTTGGTGTCATTTTAAAGAAACCACTGCCAAATCCAAGGTCATAAAGATATTCTCCTATGTTTTCTTCTATGAGTTTCATACCTTTCTTTTTGAAATTTAGGACTTTGGTCCATTTTGAGTTAATTTTTGTATATAGTGTAAGACATGGGTCTAATTTCAATCTTTTCAACATAGATATCCAATTTTACCAGCACCATTTGTTGAAAAGACTGTCTTTTCTCCATTGAGTGGTCTTGGCAACCTTACTGGAAAAACCATTAACCATATATGTGAGATTTACTTCTGGGCTCTCTATTCTATTCCATCAGTCTTATATGTCTATCCTTAAGCCAGCACAACACTGTAGTGAATACTGTAACTTCACAGTAAATTTTAAAATCTGAGTTTTTCAACTTTTGTTTTTTAAGATTGTTCTGGCTATTTGGGGTCACCTGAAATTCCACATGAATTTTAGAATGGGTTTTTCTATTGCTGCAAAAACATGCCTTTGGGATTCTGATACAGACTACACTGAATCTGTAAGCTGTTTTGGGTGGTACTGTTATCTATCTTAACAATATTAAGTCTTCTATATACAGATGGCTAACAGGCACATGAAAAGATGTTCAACATTGCTAATCATCTGAGAAATGCAAATCAAAATCACAGTAAGATACCACCTCACACCTGTCAGAACAGCTATCACCAAAAAGACCACAAATAACAAATGTTGGAGAGGATGTGGAGAAAAGGGAACCCTCGTGCACTGTTGGTGGGAATGTAAATTGATACAGCCACTATGGAGAACGGTCTGGAGTTTCCTTTAAAAACTAAAAATAGAACTACCATATGATCCAGCAATCCTATTCCTGGGCATATATCCAGAAAAGATGAAAACTCTAATTTGAAAAGATACACACACCCCAATACTCACAGTAGTATTACTTACAATAGGCAAGACATGGAAGCAACCTAAGTGTCCATCAACAGATGAATGGATAAAGAAGATGTGGTATACACACACACACACACACACACACACACACACACACACACACACACACAATGGAATACTACTCAGCCATAAAAAAGGAGGAAATTTTGCCATTGGCAACACCATGGATGGACTTGGAGGGTATTATGCTTAGTGAAATAAGTCAGACAGAGAAAGACAAATACTATAATGTTATTTATCTGTGGAATCTAAAGAATACAACAAACTAGTGAATATAACAAAAAAGAAAAGGACTCTCAGATATAGAAAAGAAACTAGTGGTTATCAGTGGAAAGAGGGAAAAGAGGGAGGGGGAAGAGAGGGGTAGGGGAAGTACAAACTAGTAGGTATAAAATAAATAAGTGGGAACTCCCTGGCGATCCAGTGGTTAGGAGTCCATGCTCTCACTGCTGAGGGTCCGGGTTTAATCCCTGGTTGGGGAACTAAGATCTCACAAGCTGAGTGGCCAAAAAAAAAAAAAAAACCTACAAGAATATATTGTACACCACAAGAAATATAGCCAATAGTTTATAATAAATATAAATGGAGTATAATCTTTAAAAATTGTGAATCACTATGTTGTATACCTCAAACTTATACAATGTTGTAAATCAATGATACCTCAACTTAAAAAATTCAAGAAAATAACCCCCAAACCAACCGACCAACCAACCAACCAACCAAAAAACAATCTTAAGTCTTCTAATCCATTAGCCTGGGATGTCTTTCCATTTATTAGGTCTTCTTTAATTTCTTTCAGGAATGTTTTGTAGTTTTCAGTGTACAAGTCTTTCTCCCCTTTGATCAAATTTATTTCTATTTTATTTTATAAATGAAATTATTTTAGTTCCTTTCTGGATTGTTCAATGTTAATATGCTATGTACAACTTAGTACAGTTGTATACTATGTATATAGTTGTATATATACTATGTTTTATACTATGTACAACTTTATATTATTCTTTTTTACTTTACCTTATATCATAATCATTCTTCCAGGCTGTTAGAATACCTTCATTTATATTTTTGTATTTTTAATGGTTACAAAACTGTCTAGTAAGCCAATGTGCTAGAGTTTAATTACATTGTTTATACTAGTAAACATTTAGGATGCTATCAATTTTTGACTAGTATAAATAATGCTAAAACAAACTAGTTTTGTATTGTAGATGTTTTATCTTTTTCTCATATTTATTTATTTGGTTGCACTGGGCGGGCTCCTTAGTTGTGGCAGAAGGGCTCCTTAGTTGCAGCACGTGGGATCCTTAGTTGTGGCTCGCTGGCTCCTTAGCTGTGGCATGTGAACTCTTAGTTGCGTCATGCATGTGGGATCTAGTTCCCTGACCAGGTATTGAACCCAGGCCCCCTGCATTGGGAGCTCAGAGTTCTATCCATTGCGCCCCCAGGGAAGTCCCTAGACGTTTTTTCTTAATATTTTGTTTGTTGAATTTTTTCAGAACAGAAGATGCACTAAGGTTAAAGGGGTATAACTATGTAATACTCTTGACACATAAGACCAAAGTTCTTTCTAAAGGATTTTATCATTTTATATACTCAACCAACCTTAAGTGTTTTTTTTTTTTTTTTAATTAATTAATTAATTTTTGGCTGCTTTGGGTCTTCATTGCTGCATGTGGGCTTTCTCTAGTTGTGGCGAGCGGGGGCTACTCTTCGTTGTGGTGCACGGGTTCCGTTGCTCCGCGGCATGTGGGATCTTCCCTGACCAGGGCTCAAACCCGTGTCCCCTGCGTTGGCAGGCAGACTCCCAACCCTTGGGCCACCAGGGAAGTCCCAACCTTAGTTTTCTTTTTGTTTCTTTGTGTTTACTCTTTTTCTCCTAAGCAAATATGAAATGTATGCTAGAACAGGACTAAACACAGCACTGTCAGTATCAGGAGGCCCCTACTTTGGTATATAGTAAGTTCTCAAAAAAGGTATTCTAAAGTTGGATACGCAAAAACTGAACAATAAGAACAAGAGTGGTGGATATCTATTATTATAAGGATGAGGGGGTGGGGAAGGGAGTATTTTATTATGCAGAATAATAAATTATAAAATTCCTGCTTTATGAACTTAAATGTTCTTTGACAAAAAATTTCTAGCTTTTTATATGAAAAAAATTTTTTTCCTCTTTCCTTTACAACCCCTAACGAGTTTGAAGCTAAAGATATGCTGTTTTTCTAGGACAAGAAATGATTTCTATTTCCTTCTCAAATAAACTACATTTACAAGTTCTATACATTTTTTTCTTCAAATTAAGATCTAAACATATATATTTTAGCACTGCAATTTTTTTTTACAAATTAATTAATTAATTAATTCATTTGTGGCTGTGTTGGGTCCTTGTTGCTGCGCGCAGGCTTTCTCTAGTTGCAGTCAGCAGGGGCTACGCTTCGTTGCGGTGTGTGGGCTTCTCATTGTCGTGGCTTCTCTTGTTGCGGAGCACGGGCTCTAGGCGTGCAGGCTTCAGGAGCTGTGGCACATGGGCTCAGTAGTTGTGGCTCATGGGCTCTAGAGCTCAGGCTCAGTAGCCGTGGCACATGGGCTTAGTTGCTCTGCAGCATGTGAGATCTTCCCGGGCCAGGGCTCGAACCTGTGTCCCCTGCATTGGCAGGTGGATTCTTAACCACTGCACCACCAGGGAAGTCCGTAGCACTGCAAGTTTTTTGGTCTCCCTCTCACAGGGAAAAAAAAATAATGAGTTACTAGCAGCCTCGAAGCTGAAGGTGGAGAGAAGGGCAGGATGGGTATAGTGGAAGGTAGAGAGGAAGGCAGAAAGAATCAAAGGCAGAAACATTCATTGTGAAAATGATCAACCATGAGGTCCAGGTAGGTGAGGAGGAAAGTGAAGCCAAGAGGTGGCTGACCAACTGTTAGAGGATATCTGCACACAGTTTGAGGACCACTTTATAAAAGCTATGTAAACTATTCATCTAAATTATACTAGACATTTTTGTTATGGCTGCATTAAGTATAGCCCAGGAAAAAAATTCCTCAAAGAATAAGAAATGAATAGTGAAAGGAAAGAAGACTTTTTTTGGACACAATTCATTGCAGTGAAAGGAGAGCCATAAAGAAAAAAATACCATAAATATTTTCTATGGTTTGGGTTTTAGTGTCCTTTTTCCTTGCTTTGGTAATCATTCTTTAAAATCTATTACAATGTCACTGGAATCTTATTACTCTACTAAGTTACTTTATGAACATTCAAATATGCAGCTGGACAAAAATAAAACTAAGTCCTACTTACCTGTACAACCAGTTTCACTAGTTAATTAAATCAAACAATTGCCTTGACTTTGTTTTTACAGAACTGACCCTAACTGAATAAACTGAACTGGCAAATTGTTTTGTGTTTCGAAGTGCAGAATAGCCTGGGGTGCATGTGGGGGGATTGGGTGGTGTAGGAAAGAACTAAGGGCATTTTCAAATTGTAGTCAGCTGTAGTCTAGAATGAGCCATGTTTAAACTTATCAAACCTGACTTCAGTTACATAAAAAATATAACAGCAGGCATTAGTCTTAATTATTTTAGTTCATTTTTTTCTCATTACAGCAATTACATATATTAGGTTTTAGTATTATAACAAAATTAAGGGTCAAAAGCCTTACTTTCAGAATGTATTTCTACTATACAACCTACAAACTTCTCTCTCTAGATAATAAAGCTTCTATAGTGCTGTCAATTTTAAGAATGTTTCTTTATAAACTTGTGAGCTTCTAAATCCCCCCAATTTAATTTAATTCCTCAGGGAAAAGTACACGTACATTTTTCAATGAAAAGTGATGCTAATAGCTATTTTTGAAATCAGTGTAACTTAACAGAATTTAATTCCTCCAATATGGTTAAAAAAGCTTTCTGTAACTATAATCATTAGTATTAAAAAAAGTTTCACAATCGCTCACTTTGCCTATTGTTAGTAATCTTTTCCTTATAAAGCCTTAGTAATTAGTGACTCAGGAATCATATACGTAATGAATGATGCAGGACCAAACCCATGATACAACATTTTATAGAATCGTTATTTCTCCTTTGTTTCAGTAAACTGTACACATGATTCAGAGAAAAGCAACACCTGATTATAATACATATGTTCTCTTAAAGTTAAAAGACATATGAAGGTGACTACAATTTGTTGTGTTTTTCCTAAAAGTGGGATTTTTTTTTCTTGTGGAGTTTATTTTCAAAGAAACTCCTAGAAATGGTACTCTTCCTTACCAGGGACAAAACGCATTCTGTTGAATGGAATTTAACATTGAGTTGCTTTCTGTGTATAAAATATATACAAGTGACACCTTCTAGTAGTGGTAATTAGTTGTGCTGAAAAACCCACATATCCTGTTGCCTGATCTTTCTGACTGTGCCATGGAATGGAAAATGCCTATTTGAGGTCCAGTAGGGGGCAATACTTTGGTACTACTTTTCTGTGTTCTCAGTCCACAGCAATAGTTCTCAAACCCAGCCAATCATCAGAAGAACTGGGGGAAATGTTAAAAAGCGGACTTCTGGGCTCTGCCCCAGTCCCAGTGAATCAAAATTTCTCAGGGTTGGGCCTTAGATTCTGATGATCAGTCCAATTTGGAAGGCACAGCTCTTGTGGTCTTGGACTTGTTATAGGCCACTCCATTCAACTATTCTAGTAGGTTTAAAAGTACTGCACATAAACCATCTCACATGCTGAATTTGCCATCCTCTCCATTAACGCTGGCTTCTTCTCCTAGGTCCCTATATGGTTAATGACATCATCATCTTCAACAGGGGTAATATTTAATGGATACAAGTCAACCAATTAGGATGTCAGCCTTTGCACTGGGGCAGGATCCTGAAGAAACTCTGTGGTTCTAGGTGTTACTTTTTTGTTGCCAGAAGATGGGGAGGTCTAGAAGATCTTAGGAGAGGGACCAGGACAGACAGGATAGTGGTGGCAGAATGACACTTGTGGGCTGAGGGCAACATCTGTTTTACAAGTGTTTGTGCAAATATTCTATTATTTTAATAACCAAAAGCAAGCGCATACTCATTGACTGTCAGCCCTGCGCTGGTCCTGAGTATGGTCCAGATAATAAGGAGAAATTCATGAGAGGAGGATGTTAAAATATTTGAAAGTAATCAGCGTGGAAGTGATGACTGAAGTCACAGGAGTACATAGGACGGCAGAGGATTATTTCTTTTCTGTATCACTTTTATTAGAGTCACAAGACTAGCCTGTTAAAAATGCAGATTCCTGGGCTTCATTCTGGACCTACTTAATCACAATCTCTGAGGGCAGGATTTAGAAACCTGCATTTTCAACAAAAATCTTAGATGATTCTTACACTCACTAACATTTGAGAACCACCACTGAGGTGTAAGAACAGAGCAAAGGGCAGACAATGAGGGACACCTACATTCCAGGTCTAGAAGAAGATGACTATATCAGCTAAGAAGACTGAAGAGTCATATGAGGGAGAGCGGTGTTGCAAAGCAAAGAGAGGACAAAATTTCTAGAATATCTATAATATCTATAATGTCATGCCACAGATAGATCAGGGGACTGAGACGAGAATACTGACAATTAGGAAGTCATTGGTGATCAATGAGGAAGGGCATAGCTGAAGGAAGAGGGGAGAGAGCAGAAGGAATTAAGAACAGAGAGAACGGTTAAGTTTTGAAAGTTATGTATGTTAACACACACACGAACACGCGCACTCGTGCTCATTTGTTGAAGAGGGACCACAGGGGAAAAAAAGTAAGGGAAGAGACTAAAAAATCCCTGGGTGAAAAAGACTCAAGGAAAATAAATTTAGATGATTTAATTGTAATAAGGAAAAGATATATGATGGAATTGATGGTTTGGGGAAGTGGAAGTGACCTGCAATAAAGATAATGGGAAATAGGATAGATACAGAAAAATAAAAATACCGGGCAACAGGAATGAGGGCCTCGTTGATGTTCAACAACATGAATCTGTTATGCTTCCAAGCAGCAAAAGTAACAAATTTCCACAAGAAATTTTCAGTACGTTAACAAAGAATCAAAGAATTTTCTCTCCTCTCCTCCCTTTCATTAAATGTTGATAGAGTAACTACCTGATTGTAAGATACTAGGCTAAAGGTGGGAATGTCAAGAAAAGCCTGATGGATGAATCTGGCAACAAAGCAATGGCGAGTGCTCATGAATGTAGTGCTCAGATGGTTGATAAGGTCCAAGGCTGGGTTAGGAGGCAAAGTGGAGCCAGGAGGGGCTTGACAGATTGGAAATGCGAAGAGTTTATGAGTCTGGGACTCCTAATGAGTACAAATAAAGCACAGATTTACTGGGAATGAAAGGACTGGTAGAGCTGGAAGGACTGGGAGAGCTGGAAGGACCGGTGATTAGCATCAGAGAATGGAATTTTCAAGTTCAAGTGCTTTAAATTTCTTTCCCCCTCAAAGTTGCCCCTGAGAAATTCATTTTAATATGGTTCACTTGTACAACAATGCTGATGGGGAAGGAGGGATTTATAGTGTGATTTGTAATAGCTCTTGAAAGAAAAAAATTATAGTCATTTATGAATTATCAAGGCACACCAGTAAGGGAAAAAGTTTAAACAATTATATTATTTGTTTGATGTGTAAACAGAATATAATTTATAAATAAGTCATTGTTTTTCTTCAGTGGTGGCTGGCATTTGGTGCACACACACACATTCATATGACCTCGTATGTGAACCTTTAAAAAGATGGCTTAAAGAATAAATTCTAGTATATTGTCCTGGATCCATGTAATTGAATTTTTTTACAGAATGAACTATAACAAAGACATCTTGGTTTAAGCACTTGGCAAGGTTAGACACAGAGCTGTTACTACAATTAAAGTTAATGTTTTGTCCACGTAATGAATCAGACCTTTGTATGGTAAATATATGTTCATCATTACTAAAATAAAAAGGTTAATTTCTATATAATTCTACATCAGAACCTCAAAAAATAAGAGACAGAATGACAATAATTAATGATAATTTATACACGTTAAGGGCAATTTCTGGTATTGTGTTTTGATTATGTCACATATTACCTATGAATACTGTTTGTTCCAACAGCCTCTTCGCTTTAAATCTTTATGAAACTATCACCCATCAACAATTTAATTATTCCTCATGTCCAGTCACATTACATAGTGTGCATCCATAAAATATGTAACACTAACTTCACAAGGAGTGATGTACCACATGAAATACACACAGACACACAGAGAAAAGGAAGTCTCTCCCAAATTCCTTAACATTACAAAAAAGTAAGTTCTGTTGTCTATGTCAAGAAGTTAATTTTTCTCTAGACAATGTTACTTTCCTGGTGGCAGGGTATTTTCCTGCCACCAACAAAAATAGCTTTAAGGACTGCCAAATCGCACAAGTGACAAAAGGTGGCCACAGTTACCTTCACAGAAAAGTGAGTCACTGACATCTTCCCTACTCCTTCCTTTCCTTTCCTCCTATCTTTTCTCTGTGGTTCTCAGATTTCATTCTCTTTCATGTCTCTGTTTTTTTCTTTTGTTAGAGCAGTTTGAGGTTCACAGCAAAATTGAGCAAAAGTACAGAGAGCCCCACATATTCTCTGCCTTCCCACAACCCCACAGTCATCACCATTTGTTACAATTAATGAACCTACACTGACACACCATTATCACCAGAAGTCCACAGTTTACATTAGCGTTCACTCTTGGTGCTGTATATTCTATGGGTTTTGACAAATGTACACTCGTCCCTTGGTATCCACAGGGGATTGGCTCCAGGACCCCCCATGGATACTAATATCCGAGGATGCTCAAGTCCCTTATATAAAATATGATAGCTGGGCTTCCTGGATGGCGCAGTGGTTGGGAGTCCGCCTGCCAATGCAGGGGACACGGGTTCAAGCCCTGGTCTGGGAGGATCCCATATGCCACGGAGCAACTAAGCCTGTGCACCACAACTACTAAGCCTGCACTCTAGAGCCCGCGAGCCACAACTACTGAGCCCGTGTGCCACAACTACTGAAGCCTGCGTGCCTGGAGCCCATGCTCCGCAACGGGAGAGGCCACTGCAGTGAGAGGCCCATACACCGCCACGAAGAGTAGCACCCACTCTCCGCAACTAGAGAGAGCCCGCGTGCCGCAACGAAGACCCAACACAGCCAAAAATAAATAAATAAAATAAATAAATTTAAAAAAATATATATGATGGCATAGTGTTTGCATATAACCAACACATATCCTCCCATATACTTTAAATCATCTCTAGATTACTTATAATACCTAATACAATGTCAATGCTATGTAAATAATTGCAAATACTATGTAAATAGTTGCAAAGACAATGTAAATACTATGTAAATAGTTGCTGGTGTGAGCAAATTCAAGTTTTGCTTCTTAGAACTTTCCAGACATTTTCCTGAATATTTTTGACCTGCAGTTGGTTGAATCCGTGAATGTGGAATCTGTGGATATGGAGGACCAACCGGAATCCCATGTATCCACTGTTTATATCATAAAGAATATTTTCACAGCCCTAAAAATCCCCTGTAGCTCTGTCTATTATTTCTGGCAACCACTGATCTTGTTACTGTCTCCATAAGTTTCACCTTTTCCAGAATGTCATTTAGTTGGAACCATACAGTAAGTAGTCTTTTCAGAATGTCTTTGTCTGTTTTTAAAAGTTACTTTTTCCCCTTCTGCCTTGCTTTTCTGTTTTTTTTTTCTGTATTAAATGTTACAAAACAATCTGTCTTCAAAACTAAAAGTAATCCACTCATTTGATCAAATTTCAATAAAACATTTTATTTGGAACTTAATATTTTACAAATGAGGAAAATGAGGCACAGAGGGGTTAAACAACTTATCCAACTTTTACAACTTTTAAGTTACCAAAAATGAGATTTTAACCCAGTGGGTCTGGCTCCAGGATCACGTGCTTCGCCAATATTCATCATTGCCTCTTGATAACAGAAAAGAAAGCAGTATTATGTAAGACTAGCCCAAAATGTGAAGAGATAAGAATTCCTTTCCCTTACTCTTTATTCCCAAAATAAAGAACGTGGACTAAAAGCTTGCATGTATATGCACACAGACAAACAGTAAAGAAATGTGGCCAATTTACCACAAAGAAATATGCTTCATAGCCATTCTTCCATGATAAAAATATCTGATTGCTTCTACCCGGGCACCTCTGTTCATGTGGGACTTTCAAGCTAGAGCCACTTTCCTTGCTGCTTTGGTCACTTTCAGAAGATATACAAGAACCATGGCATTCCTTTTATGCCTTTCTTGTGCCCGTTTGGCTAGAACTACAGGCAGCAACAGTCGCTATCCTCTTTCCTGCTTTACTTTCTTCATACAACTTAAGTTCTAATTGAGAATATATTTTACTTGGAACAAATCCTTGTTTCTCCTCCCAGTAGAACATAAGCTCCAAAGGGCAGGAATTTTTGTCTGTTTTATCCACTGATTATTCCCAGGGCTTAGAACAATGCCCACCCAGCACATAGTAGGTGTTCAATAAATATTTTCTGTAAGACTGAATTTCATATAAATACTACCTAACATTTGACAAAGTCACTTACTTAGTTTATTTCTTTTTTTCCTTTTTAATTTTTTTAAAAAATTAATTTATTTATTTTTGGCTGTGTTGGGTCTTCATTGCTGAGCGCGGGCTTTCTCTAGTCGTGGGGAGCAGGGGCTACTTTTTTTTTTTTTTTTTGCGGTACGCGGGCCTCTCACTGTTGTGGCCTCTCCCGTTGCAGAGCACAGGCTCCGGACGCACAGGCTCAGCGGCCATGGCTCACGGGCCTAGCTGCTCCGCGGCATGTGGGATCTTCCCAGACTGGGGCACGAACCCGTGTCCCCTGCATCGTCAGGCGGACTCTCAACCACTGCGCCACCAGGGAAGCCCAGGGGCTACTCTTCATTGCGGTGGCTTCTCTTGCTGCGGAGCATGGGCTCTAGGCACGCGGGCTTCAGTAGTTGTGGCGCACGGGCTTAGCTGGTCGGTGGCATTTGGGATCTTCCTGGACCAGGGCTAGAAGCCATGTTCCCTGCGTTGGCAGGCGGATTCTTAACCACTGCACTATTTAGGAAGTCCCTAAATAGTTTATTTCCTAGGCTGTGTTAAATTATATGGAATAGACTAAGACATTTTACAATAACATTACCTTCATAAATTTTTCCTACATAGTCCTTTCTTGTGTGAAGAGCCATAGGGATACAAATTTATTTGGGGGAAAAGTAACATGGTTTCTATAATGGAAAATCCTGCTATTTATTGGAGTTTGTCAAGAATAATGTCTGTGATTTAGTGATAAAAATGTTAAAACATGGATATAAGGCCTTCAAAAAAACTCAGTAAAGTGTAAAACAAGATTTATTTTAAGAAGGGAACCACCATGGAATGAGAGGGTTGCCTTTTTGTGAAGATGAAGCCTGACTATTTCCCTAGATAAAGAAGGAAAATAGTGGGGTTCTCTGAGTCATGGTCATACATATGAATTATAAATAATTTGGGGGAGAGTTACAGACTGAAATTATTCATATTTGTAAATGGTACTAATTCCAACCAACGGGAGAAACCACAGTAAATTTGTTCAAGATTGTTCAAGGGGCAGTCTTGAACAAACTGAAAAAACAGATTGAAAAGGGGCAGGACAAAAATATGGAAACATATTAACAATTGCTTCACCATGACACTATTAATTCAAAATGAGAGATTAGATTAGCATTGCTCCTGGAGATGGTGGATACATACAACTGGGAAGCATTACAGGTTTTTATAAGACAGTCACACCAGATGACTCCCTATCTCTCTAACATGCTTTACTCATTCTTACTTTTTCACCTTTCTTCTCTTTTCAACCCCTAAACTGATTTCTCAAGAAGGCTTCCATAAGGAGAAAAAAATGTGTTACATATCTGTCCAGATGAGTGTTTGCACTTTGTGGGTTGCAAGCAGTATTAAAAAAAAGAAAAAAGAAACAGAACAGAACAGCAATGAATAGAAGGTGCTACACGTGGTAAGGGTATTCACTGTGATGGGAAAACCATTTCAGATACACACACATACCTATATACATATATACACACACACACACACACAAGCAAATACACATACATACATATGTACTGGGTTGCTATGTAATATGCATTTCTTACTACAGGTCATGGTCAAAAAAATATGAAAGCTATTTGTCCAGGTGGTAGTTACATCTTTAATTATAAAGGACCAGATTTATATTCAAATCAGTCCAAATCCAAATTAGTCTCAGGTCAACTTTGTAGCCAGTTTTCTGAGGGCTTGATCACTAAGTGAAAATTTTAGATCTGAAGAGTGAAGGGACCATGTGTTTCAGTACTCAATATGCTAACTAGGCCAACAACATATCCATCAGGAACCTGAATGAACTGAATAGACTTTGCATTTGAGTCACTTTTCTGATTCTCTGATTCTTCTCTGATACACTTGGCAATCTAATGAAGTCCACTCAGTCACAAGAACTTCTTTCAGGCCTCAGGAAGCCTGGGAGGCTGGGAAACTCATGGGTCTCACACTCTGAAGATTTCAGTTAGCCCAAGGAACATTTCTATGGTTTCACACCATAGTACCACTAGTATTAAGTAAGCACTCAAAATTGCTAGCCTTTATTATTATTATCTATTCACATAATTTGATTTTAATAAAGTATTTACTTAAATATTTGTAATAAAGACTATGTTATCAGTGCTGTTAAATAATGTTTATCTTAATTATCTTATTACATATTATTATTGCTTAACTCTTGCTTTTCTATATAAT
Source organism: Monodon monoceros (assembly GCF_005190385.1). Classification (NCBI taxonomy): domain Eukaryota; kingdom Metazoa; phylum Chordata; class Mammalia; order Artiodactyla; family Monodontidae; genus Monodon; species Monodon monoceros. Next base: position 32,167,339 of record NW_021703785.1, read on the forward strand.
GATTCAACAAATTAGTTGAATTTTATCAGTAATTCATGTTCTCTAATTTAAACTGAACAATTCTGGTTAATTTGAAGTTTTTATTAGTTTTAAAATATGCAGTTTTGCACACTTCTCCTAAAATGCTAAGTTTGTATGCAATTAAATATACTTTTTCGGGCTTCCCTGGTGGCGCAGTGGTTGAGAGTCCGCCTGCCGATGCAGAGGACACGGGTTCGTGCCCCGGTCCGGGAAGATCCCACATGCCGCGGAGCGGTTGGGCCCGTGAGCCATGGCCGCTGAGCCTGCGCGTCTGGAGCCTGTGCTCCGCAACGGGAGAGGCCACAACAGTGAGAGGCCCGCATACCATAAAAAAAAAAATATATATATATATATATACTTTTTCATTTGAGAAGAGCAACTGATTACTCTTTAGAATTGCAGTTTTAATACCATGTACGTCTTCATAGAAATTAATTATCATTAACAAATGTTACTATATTGTGTTAAAATTCATTCGAATAGTTCACTCTGAATATTTCCATATAGGCAAAATAAGCATAAGTTACTCCAATTCTGGAACTACTATTTCTTTTAAAAAATTCCACCTTTATTAATAAAATACTTATTTCATCAATACCATGGCCAGGTGAAATATAATGACATAGGACAAAAACCAACCAAACAACAAAACTGTCAGCATTTACTGAGTGATTAACATGTCAGCGTGCTAAATGCTTATCTTAGATTGGGTTATCTCTAATTCTTGGGGCAAACATATATACAGTATTATTATTCCCACCTTACAGGTTGAAAAATTGAGGCTTACAGAGGATAAATAACTTGCCTAGAGTCATGTAAGCCAGTCTGCCTTACTTGAAAGCCCATGGCTTTCATAATCCAATGGTAAGTGAATATAGCGACATTTAAGTGCTACAGACATGTAAGACGTTCTTAACCTTTATTATATCTTTTTATTACTCATCTTAGCTATTGGTTTTATTTCCCTTTCACCCTAAAACAAAACAAAGCAAAAGAAAAAACTCCCCAGTGTTTTTAATAAAGGTTGATGATTCTACGGATCCCATGCAATTGGAGTATTTTTTTTCATGGTGGTGGTGGGTAGAGATGACATATACTGACTTCTGGTTCCATATATAACAGAAAGCATGTGGTAGAGTCTGTGATACTATAAGGTTTTCTTTTTTTCTCTGATTAGCAGCTCTGATTTCACTGTCATTCTTTGGCCTTCTTGGTCGGGATCTCCACTCTGCTTCAAGTTCATTCTAGTATACCTCAATACTTTAATATACTTTGTCCCATAAAAACCCAAAACTAATCCTTCAACAAATGTCTATTTACTACCTACTAGAAACAAGAACTGTACTAAATGGGAGAAATACCCAGACCAATAAAAACAGAGTCCCTCCCCTTATAAAGCTTATAGACAGCCATGTCAACAATTATGTGTGTGTGTGTGTGTGTGTGTGTGTGTGTGTGTATAGGTATATTTGGTATCATGGGGATACATAAGTCATTTTTACCTGGGGTTCAGAAAAGGCTTAAAAAAGTAGGTGATTACTTGAAATTGATCTTGAAAGACAACTATCTGTGATTTAGACAAGCGTGTGCTGGGCAGACATCAGAATGTGCAAAAGCATGGAGACACAAAATAGCATAGAGTGCTTGGAGAATTACAAGTAAAGGACAAGTAGTTACGTATGGAGGGAGCATGGTGTAGTGAGTGAGTGTGTGTGTGTGTGTGTGTGTGTGTGATGTAAGATGAAACTGGGTAGGTGGGCAGGGGCTGGATAATGGACGGTCTTATATATCATTATTCTTAGGAAACAAACAACTCTGACTGTGGGAGAAACAAAATCAGATTTATATTTAGAAACAGCACTCTGGCAACAAGGTGGAGGGCTTAAAGAATAGAGTAAGGCGGAACAGATGGTTACTAAAATAATTCAGATGAGAGATGGTATAAGAGGTTGTACCCAGTCAGTACCACTAACGCAGGAGGTTGAGTAGAGAGACGTTCAGAGATGATGTGAAAAGAGCGGGGAGGACTTGGTATTTGCTGAATACTCCTTCTGTACTCTTTGAATTATGATTATCTATACTTAGCCCATACACAACTGACTTAGTAAAAAAAGGTTAAAACAAAAAGATTTATTGCGGGTGGTAGCTGAAGCCACGGAACAAGATGAGGTAAGACGTGCATCTTAGTAAGAAGAAAGCAGTGCCAGGACAGAACTCGGGGGCACGCTGACAGTTACGGAACAGAGGAACAAAAGGAAATGAAGGAGACTGAGAAGTAGCAGGATAATAAAGTGGTGGGGCAGGAGCAAAAGACACATTACCTGGCGGAGAAGGAGGCTGCAAGCAAGGGCCTGGGGAAGGGAGGGTAACAGAAAATGAGGACGACAAGTAGGTTAGGGTCAAATTGGTCTTCTATGCCATGCTAAAGAATCTGGACATTGGGAGGCAATGGACATTTTAAAATAGGAAATCATGATCTACAGTAGGGAGGACAGTTCCGGTTGGAAGAAAGACTTTTGATGGACTGATGAATTAAACTGCATTTGCTAAATTTAAAAAATTGTAGGCAACACAGTACCTCATCCAAGTGTTTACTTTTTAAGCCTTGTATTTCTAATGGTGAAATAAAAGCACTGTTCTTTATTAAAGGAATTTTATGTATCAACAAGTTTTCAGGAAAACACCTTGGGAGGCAATGGGACCCAATAAATCACACTATTTTCCACCTTTCCTATGAAATGAAAATGGAAAGGTTTTCATAGGAAAGGTCATGCTTGCACATGCTTGCACATGAAGAAATTTGGTCGTAGCTGTTTATACTGTGATTTCAATTGAGTTCTGAGTATGGATAATCCTTCATAGGTTGAGTTTAGCCACCATTTAAAGTGTCTTCATAAAGATTACAACGTGATTTGGCATTGAAACAAAGTTTGTGTTAGAAGAAAAGCATAGAGAAAAAGTTGTGTAGTGTATGATAAAAATCACTGCCTAAAGACTAAAGGAATGTTTGCCTAAAATTAAAATTAAAGTGATAATAAAGCATTGCATCACAGTTTAACTGGCAGCATCCCCGCTTTTACTCTTTAGTACATAAAATAGTGGAGTTTTTTACTGTGCCAATGGAATGCTAGAAATATGGTGGGAAAGGCTGACCTTGAAGTTTTAGGGCTGGGGTTGGCATGTGAATATCCTCCTTTAAAACGCTGAGGCGGGGCTGTAGGAGTCGTGTGTACTATAGACTCCTTCCAAGGGACCGGGCTCACTAAGGATGCTGGCAGAACACTCCCTGCAATTACTAGCGTCAGGTAACTCAAAGGACAGAGGCAAATGTTTTACTCATCTAGATACTTATGTTTACTATGTTTGTGGAAATCATGTTTCCCAAGGTCACTAGTAGATACTAGAACACACAGGCAAGTATTACAAAGACTCCATAAAGCACGAACTCCTTCTGCCACATAATTTTTCCTTGTCTGAGCATACATTAGATACCCTTGCTATCTCCTTTCCTCAGTCTTGAAGCTTTCAAATCACATGTTATGTTTTTAGATGCTTCTGAATTTTTCCTATAGTAAATCCCTTTACTGGGATGCTGTAACATTTCCATATTCCTTTAATATCCTTGCTCTTGATAATGAAATGGAGAAGGTGAGGAAGAAAGGGAGGGAGAGAGAGGGAATACCACATGCATGCAGTAACTAATTCAAACTACAGAGGAGGAATATTAACTGAAAGGATCTCTTCCATCCATCCTAGAACCTCAGTACCTCCTCTCCAATAATAACCAACATCAATGATTTCTTTTGGAGTGCATCACTCCAAGTATTTCCATGCATACATCATAAGCACATTTAGGTGTGTATGTATGGGTCTCCAAGTATATGTATGTATATACTTACTTGGCAGTTAGATTTTGGGTACAAACAATATTGTTGGAATGTAATCCTTGTTTACAGATACATTAGAAAAAATTTTACCACTTATTTTCATAATCTTTATAAATCTACCTATGTTTGGTGGATGGGTTAGGTCAATGATCGAGCTAATGAACCAACATTTATTTTATACCTATTATGAGTTCGATAATGCATTGGTTGCCAAATCTATGCCTTTGAAAAATCTTATGTGAGTTAATAAATCCCAACAATTAAAAAATACAGGGGCTTCCCTGGTGGCGCAGTGGTTGAGAGTCCGCCTGCCGATGCAGGGGATACAGGTTCGTGCCCTGGTCCGGGAAGATCCTACGTGCTGCGGAGTGGCTGGGCCCGTGAGCCATGGCCACTGAGCCTGCGCGTCCGGAGCCTGTGCTCCGCAACGGGAGAGGCCACAACAGTGAGAGGCCCACGAACCGCAAAAAAAAAAAAAAAAAAACATACGGTGAAAATTAGTTCCTCGCTTCTACTCCCAATCCCAGTGGTACCACTGCTTGATGTCAGAGAGACAGACATGGATGGTCCTGGAGGCTCACTTCCTACTACTAGAATAGGCTGATAGGCGGTAAGTTCTACAGGTTCCCTCTTCCACTGTTACACAGTCACCTAGATGCTCCCTACCGTCTTTCACTTTAAATGTGCAGTGTTTGGGGATCTCTATCAGATCCCTTTATGTGGTGCATCCAGACCTCCTCTGCTACGCCTAAGCACACCTATCTGTGGGAAGATAACTTGGGTGATGGTGTATGCTCTGTTAATTCTTTGATTGTAAGTTTATCAAATAAAGCTGATTTTATATTCATAATGCGTGAATAATGGTACTTGTAAGCCCCTGGCATGACAGTTGTATGTTTTCTAAACTTTTTCTCTACGTTTTTTTTTTTTTGCAGTACGCGGGCCTCTCACTGTTGTGGCCTCTCCCGTTGCGGAGCACAGGCTCCGGGCGCGCAGGCTCAGCGGCCATGGCTCACGGGCCCAGCCGCTCTGCGGCATGTGGGATCCTCTCGGACCGGGGCACGAACCCGTGTCCCCTGCATCGGCAGGCGGACTCTCAACCACTGCGCCACCAGGGAAGCCCTTTCTCTACGTTTTAACAGAAACACAACCCTACCCCCTACACACACACTCACATACACACACACATTAAAACCCAAATGGAGGAACACAATATTATTCTGCAATCTTACTTTTAAAAAAATTTATCAAGATAGTATGAATGTTCTTTAAAGTTAGTACATATAGATCTACTTTATTCTACCTATGCATCTTGAAGTCTCTCTTAAATCTAGCAATCTAAAGGAAACCATAAACAAGACAAAAAGATAACCCTCACAATGGGAGACAATATTTGCAAATGAAACAACAGACAAAGGATTGATCTCCAAAATATACAAACAGCTCACGGAGCTCAATATCAAAAAAACAAACAATCCAGTTAAAAAACGGGCAGAAGACCTAAGTATACATTTCACCAAGGAAGACATACAGATGGCCAAAAGGCACATGAAAAGATGCTCAACATCACTAATTATTAGAGAAATGTAAATCAAAACTACAACGAGGTATCACCTCACGCTGGTCAGAATGGCCATCATCAAAAAATCTAGAAACAGCCCTCTTGGTGCTGCTTGTGTGCTCGTTCGGTGCGGACCTGGTACCTCTTTGGGGAAGCGGCAGCGGAGGAGGCTCCGGCGCTCGCCGTGGCCGATGAAAAGTCCAAGGAAGGAGTCAAGACTGAGAACAACGATCGTATTAATTTGAAGGTGACGGGGCAGGATGGTTCCGTGGTGCAGTTGAAGATTAAGAGGCATACACCACTTAGTAAACTAATGAAAGCCTTATTGTGAATGACAGGGTTTGTCAATGAGTCAGATCAGATTCCAATTTGACGGGCAGCCAATCAATGAAACAGACACACCTGCAGCTGGAAATGGAGGCTGAAGATACAATTGATGTGCTCCAGCAGCAGACAGGAGGTGTCTACTAAAAAGGGAACCTGCTACTTTACTCCAGAGTTCTGTTCCTCCAGACCAAGAAGACATTCTCAATTAGAAAACAGCAATTTGGTTCCACCACATCCTGGCTACTACAGTATAGTTTCTCTATTCTTTCATTTTTCCCCTTCCCCATTCCTTTATTTTTATACATAAAGTAACTGGTATATGTGCACAAGCATATTGCTTTTTTTTTTAACTAAATGGCCAACGGTATGTTTTGATTGACATCAAATGGAGATGGAATGGGGAAAAATACTGGTTCTGTGAAGATACCCCCTTTTCTCCATTAGTGGCATGCTCATCCGCTCTTATCTTTTTATTTATTTATTTATTTTTGGCTGCATTGGGTTTTCGTTGCTGTGCGTGGGCTTTCTCTAGTTGCGGAGAGTGGGGGCTACTCTTCATTGCAGTGCGTGGGCTTCTCATTGTGGTGGCTTTTCGTTGCAGAGCACAGGCTCTAGAGCACAGGCTCAGTAGTTTTGGCACATGGGCTCAGTAGTTGTGGCTCACGGGCTCTAGAGAGCAGGCTCAGTAGTTGTGGCGCACGGGCTTAGTAGCTCCACAGCATGTGGGATCTTCCCGGACCAGGGCTCGAACCCGTGTCCCCTGCATTGGCAGGTGGATTCTTTTTTTTTTTAACTTTTTTTATTTTTTATAATTTTTTTTTAATTTTAATTTAATTTAATTTTATTTTTTTTAGGCAGGTGGATTCTTAACCACTGCACCACCAGGGAAGCCCTGCTCTTATCTTTATATTCCAGTAAGATATTTTGCTCTCACTGTTTAACAAAAAAAGAACATAAAAATTCTTGCATACGTTGTTCGATTGGAGAATTTTAATGTTTTTCATTTATCATTGTAAAACCAAGGACAATTTTATAACTTTTTTGTACGTAGCTGTTACATGCAGGGCAATCTGTCTTTAAGTAGGGATAAATTACTCTAAAATAAATGAATCCTAGATAGTTTTCCCTTCAAGTCAAGCATCTGTTTGTTTAAATAAACTTCTTGTTTTTTTAAAAAAAATCTAGAAACAATAATTACTTGAAAGGGTGTGGTGAAAAGGGAACCCTCCTGCACTCTTGGTGGGAATGTAAATTGATACAACCACTATGGAAAACAGTATTGAGGTTCCTTAAAAAACTAAAAATACAACTACCATATGACCCAGCAATCCCACTACAGGGTATATACCCTGAGAAAACCATAATTCAAAAAGAGTCATGTACCAAAATGTTCACTGCAGCACTGTTTACAATAGCCAGGACATGGAACCAACCTAAATGTCCATTGACAGATGAGTGGATAAAGAAGATGTGGCACATATATACAATGGAATATTACTCAGCCATAAAAAGAAATGAAATTGAGTTATTTGTAGTGAGGTGGATGGACCTAGAATCTGTCATACAGAGTGAATTCAGAAAGAGAAAAACAAAATACTGTATGCTAATGCATATATATGGAATCTAAAAAACAAAATGGTACTGCTGAACCTAGTTGCAGGGCAGGAATAAAGAGACAGACATAGAGAATGGACTTGAGGACACGAGGTGGGAGGATGAAGCTGGGGCTAAGTGAGGGTAGCACTGACATATATACACTACCGAATGTAAAATAGTTGGCTGGTGGGAAGCAGCAGCACAGCACAGGGAGATCGGCTCGGTGCTTTGTGATGACCTAGAGGGGTGGGATAGAGAAGATGGGAGGGAGGCTCAAGAGGGAGGGGATATGGGGACGTGTATGCATGTGGCTGATTTGCTTTGTTGTGCAACAGAAACTAACACAGTATTGTGAAGCAATTATACTCCAATAAAGATCTATTAAAAAAAAATCTAGGGCTTCCCTGGTGGTGCAGTCGTTGAGAGTCCGCCTGCCGATGCAGGGGACACGGGTTCGTGCCCTGGTCTGGAAAGATCCCACATGCCACAGAGCAGCTACGCCCGTGAGCCATGGCCGCTGAGCCTGTGCGTCCAGAGCCTGTGCTGCGCAACGGGAGAGGCCACAACAGTGAGAGGCCTGCACACCCCACACACACACAAAAAAATCTAGCAATCTAAACTTTTGTAACAAATTACCTGGATTGCATTAAGTGCCTCCTAAGTACAAAATTCCAGGCAACTCAATCCATTTGGTCACTTGAGATTGTGCATGTCCTGTTCTAAATAAGTTTTCTAAAATTAAGTTAGCTATAACAGATAAATCTGTAACTGCTTACACTAGAGGACAAGGCCTTTGTGAAAAAGGGTGTATACCCTAAGAGGGCAAGACCATGCCGCCTTTGTTTATCAGTGGTTGAATATAGTGGGAGTTTGATAAATATTTACTGAATGACTAGAAAGAGAAAGAGCAAGAATCTGGAGTAAGGAGATGAAGGAAGACCAATTCTTGTTGGTAGTAATGTGGCATAATTTACGATTTAGCCTAGATTTTCTACTATTTAATAAACTCCACATCGACACTCTTAACTAACTTGGTGGTTTCTTGAGAATTAGGTGGGCATATACCTATGCACAAAAAAGGAAGCCAATTAACTTTCTTCTCTTTTACACTGGGCCAACTAATGAAGCAATGCTCTGAAGACACTGGACATCAAGCATTGAAGGACAGTGACCCCTGAGACACGGGAAACAAAGTGAGCCCAGCCCCACAACTGCTCCAGTTTACTGCATGGAGAGAGTTTCCAGGCCATGGTGCAGGGAGGGAGAATCAAGGCAGAGCCTGCCAAACTCCTTGAATTAAGGAGTGCTGCTAGAAGAAGAACTTAAGGTGGCTACAGTTCACATGGCAGAGTGCTGAATAAAAGAGCTGCACAGAGAAAGAACACTAAAATTTGAGTATTCACATGGGCACTGAACAGTGCATGTGTGCAAAGAAGCTACAAGAGACTGAGACAGAACCACTGAAAAGATTAGGAGGAACAATCTCTGAAGATCACACAGGCCAGGAATTGTACTGTTCCCACCAGCCAAAGTAAGAAACCTACTAATTCACAGGACATGGGGTATAGTAACTGAAAGACTTTGGTCTCAGCAGTAGGGAAAACAATTAGCCTTAAGATGAACACTTCTTTGTTTATAAAAGCAAGACTTGAAAGGACAAAACGTTTTCCAAGAAACTTAATCATGTCTGAGAAAAAAGCTTATAAAAACTTATAGGCATGCAAAGAAGCAGGACAATATGCTATATATGAGATAAATCAATATAATTGAAACCAATCAAGAAATGACACAATAACAGAATTACTAGATAAGGATAACAAAACAGTTACTGAAACTGTATTTCATATGCTCAAGAAAATAAAGTTTGAAAAGGTTGAATAGAAACCTGGAAGATACAAAAGAGATCCAAATTGAACTTCTAGAAATGAAAACTATAATATCTGAGATGAAAAACATAGTGTACTGGATTAACAGCAGATTACATATTGGAGAAGAAAAACTTAGTGGAATTGAAGACTTAGTAAGAGAAACTATTCAAAAGGAAAGGCAAAAAAAAAAAAAAAAGGCTGCAATAATTGAACAGAACATTGTTTGTTCTATTGTAGGACAACTTCAAGCAGCCAAATATATGTGTAATGGAGTCTCCAAAGGGATGAGAGAGGGTAGGACAGAAAAAACATTTGAAGAAAGAACGGCTGAAACATTTCCAAATTTGATGATCTTACAGAGAAAAGAAGTTTGACAAATCTCAAGCACAAGAAACATGAAGAAAACAACAGCAAGCCACATCTTAATCAAATTGCTTAAAGCTAGTGAAAAAAAGAAAATCTTAAAGCAGCTAGAAAAATAAGACACATTACCTAGAGAGGAACAAAGGTACAGATGACAGCATATATCTTGGTAAAAACAATGTAAACTAGACGAGAGTGGAGCAACATCTTTCAAGTACTGAAAAAGAGAGAGAGAGGGAAAAAAAGTCAACCTTGAATTCTTTACCTAGGAAAAATATCTCTCAAAAACAAAGATGAAAACAAACAAACAAACAAAACAAAGATGAACCCAGAAATTCTTAGGTGTGTACTCAAAAAAAAATTAAAATAGGTAGTTAAGTATAGGGTGGTTGTCCTCAAACGTTCATAGCAGCACTATTCACAGCCAAAAGATGGAAATGACCCAAATGGCCATCAAGGGATGAACGGATAAACAAAATGTGATATATCTGGAAATCTGCTACAAGAGTAGACTTCAGGTGCTTGAGATTATACTACATATATCTTTAACTTATCACTATCCAGTTTCATGTCATATTTTACTACCTCACGTATAGTATTATACATTATACATAGTATTATACAGTATTATGTATTGTACATTATAGTGAGATGCTCACACCACACACACACACACACACACACACACACACACACACAAGGTAAGTATGTGAAGAGATAGGTATGTTAATTAGCTTGACTGTCGTAATCATTATATATATATATATATCATCATGTTGTACACCTTAAACATATACAATTTTTATTAAAAATAATTAAAAAGTAAAATGAAAAAAGCAAAAATAAAAATTCAAGTTGCAAAACAAACAAAAACTCCCAAAGGTGAAGGCCACGAAACTTAAGACAGATAACTTCAACTTCACCAAAATTAAAAACTTTTGTGATTGAATGAACTAACAAGAAAGTAAAAGACAGCTCACAGAACGAGAGAAAATATCTGAAAATCATATAGCTAAAAGGATTTAATATCCAGAATATATAATGAACTCTTATGACTCAACAACAAAAAGACAAACAACTCAATTTAAAAATGGGCAAAGAACTTCAGCAGACATTTCTCCAAAGAAGATATACAAATGGCCACTAAGAACACAAAACAATGCTTAACATCATTAGTTATAAGGTTAATGCAAATAGAAATCACTACAAGACACCACTTCACACCCACTAGGATGGCTAGAATTTAGAAAAACACAAAAAAATGAAAAATGAGCATTGGCGAGGATGTGAGAAATTGGAACCCTGGACATTGCTGATGGGAAGGTAAAATGGTGCAGTTGCTGTGAAAAAGTTTCATGGTTCCTCAAAAAGTTAAACAGAATTATTGTGTGATCCAACAATTCCACTACTTAGGTATACACCCATAAGAACTGAAAACACATGTTCAAACAAACAAAAAAATTGTACATGAATGCTCATAGTAGCACTATGTACAGTAACCAAATGATGGAAACAATAAATGTCCATTAACTGATTAACAAAATGTGATATATTTGTACAATGGAATATTATTCAGTCATAAAAGGGGATAAAGTACTGACAGATGGTGCAACATGAATGAACCTTGAAAACATTACACTAAATGAGAGAAGCCAGACACAAAAGGTCACATATTGTATGATTCCATTTATATGAAGTATGTAGAACAGGCAAATCCATAGAGACAGAAAGCACATTAGTGGTTTCCAGGGGCTGGAGGGAGAGGAGACTGGGGAGTGAGTGCTTAGTGTGTACAGGGTTTCCTTCTGGGTGATGGGAATGTTCTCTAACTAAATAGTGATGATGGTTGTACATTACAAACACAACAAAAGCCACTGAATTGTACAATTTAAAATGGTTAAAATGGTGAATTTTACTCCAGTAAAAAAGAGTGAACACTTCCAGTCCATTTGGCCATAGTAGCGTAACAAGAGAAATATGTTTTAATCTTTACTTTTGTTAAGAATAGATAGAAATGTAAAAAAAAAAAAAAAAAGACAAAAAACCAAACAACAAAAAGGTAAAATAACTTTTTGTAACATACAGAAGTGAAAAGAACTCATCACCAGCAGACCTGCTCTATAAGTATTGTTAAAAGAAGTAGATGAATCAGAAGCAATGTGATGCCAGGTAGAAATCTGGATTTACACAAAGGAATAAAGAACACAGGTCATGGTAACTATTTGGTTAAATGTAATACATTTTCTTCATATTATTATACTTCTTTAAAAGATAAAGTAAAAATGATAGCAATTTAATGTGAGGCTTATACATGTATAAATAGAATATGTGACAATGGGCGCACAAAGGCTGGGTGGTGATAAGTTAAAGATGTATATAGTATAATCTCAAGCAACCACTGTAATAACAAAGAGCTACTGCCAATCAGCCAACAATGAGATAAAGTGAGATAAAGTGATAAAAAATATTCAGTTAATCCAAAAGAGGGCAAGGAAATAAAAGGGAGGGGGGAAGGATAGCTAGGACAAATAAAAAACAAATAGCAAGATAACAGACTTAAAAATAACCATAACAATAAACACATTAAATGTAAATGTTCTCCAAACTCCAGTTAAAAGTTGTATTTTGTCAGACTGGATAAAAAAGCAAGATACAATTATATATGTTGCCTATAAGACAACTGTAAGACATAAACAAGTTAAAAGTTAAAGGATGGAAAAACACATACCCTGTTAACACTAGTCAAAAGATGTGAAACTTTAAAATAAAAACTAAAAAATAACACCACTAAGAGAAATTAAAGAAGATCTAAATAAATGGAAAGATATAATGGGTTCATAGTCATAATATTCATATTATTAAGATGCCAATTTTCCTCATTTCGTCCACAGACTCAATGCAATCCCAATCAAAATCACAGAGAGCTTTTTTTTTTTTGTAAAAATGATTATAGAATTCATATGGAAATGAAAAGGACACAGAATAGCCAAAAAGCTTTGAACCTGAACAGAGTTGGAGGACCAGTGCCACCTAATTTCAAGACATTATAAAGCTACAGTAATCAAGATGGTGTGGTACTGTCATAAAGAAAGACAAAGAGATAATTGGAACAGACAGAGAGTCCAGAAACAGACTCACACAGATTTTTAAACTGATTTTCAACAAGGGTCTTTTTTCAACAAATGGTATTAGAACAATTTGGTTTTAATATGCAAATAAATGAAGTTCAACCTATATCTTACACACTTTACAAACGTTAAAAATGGATCACAGGGCTTCCCTGGTGGCACAGTGGCCGAGAGTCTGCCTGCCGATGCAGGGGACACGGGTTCGTGCCCCAGTCTGGGAAGATCCCACATGCCGCGGAGCGGCTGGGCCCGTGAGCCATGGCCACTGAGCCTGCGCGTCCGGAGCCTGTGCTCCGCAACGGGAGAGGTCACAACAGTGAGAGGCCCGCGTACCGCAAAAAAAAAAAAAGGAAAACACATATAAAAACACTGTGACCCTGAGTTAGGTAAAGATATTTTAGATACAACACCCAAAACACAGTCCAAAAAAGAATGAACTGAAAAAATGGACAAGATAAAAACTTCTGCTCTTCAAAAAACACTGTTAAAGAAATGGGAAGACAGGCCATGGAGGGGGAGAAAATATTTGCAAATCATATAGCTGATAAGAGACTTGTATCTAGAATATACAAATAATTCTCAAAACTCAATAATAAGAAAACAATCTGATATAATGAGCAAAAAATTTGAACACTTCTCCCAATAAGAAACAACAAAGGGCAAAGAAGCACATGAAAAGATGTTCAACAATTATGAATCATTAGGGAAATGCAAATTAAAACTACAATGAGATACCACTACACACCCATTAGAATGGCTGAACTTAAAAAGACTGACCATATCAAGTCTTTGCAAGGATGTAGAGGAACTAGAACTTTCATAGGCTGTTGGTGGAAAGAGTAAATAATACGAACATTTGGAAAACAGTTTGGCAGTTTCTTAAAACATTAGATACCTACTATATGATCCAGCTATTTCACTCCCAGGTATTTACCCCAGAGAAACAGAAGCATATGTTTATATAAAGACCTGTACATGGATGTTCATATCAGCTTTATTTATAATAGATAAAAACTAGAAATAACCCAAAATATCTACCAACAGGTGAATGGATGAACAGTTGTTGTAAATTCAAACAATGGAATGTTACTCAGCAATGAAAAGGAATGAACTATGGACAAATCTTGAAATAATTATGCAGAATGAAAGAAGACTTAAAAAAAGTAGTGTGTGCGTGTGTGTGTATATGTATGTACATAACATATATATTGATTCCATTTATATAAAAGTCTAAGAAATGCAAACTAATCTACAGTGACAGAATGCAAATCAGTGGTTGCTTGGGGACAAAGTTGTGGGTAGAGAGGGCTGGGAGAGAGAGATTCCTAAGGGGCTCTTTGGCGGTGACGCATGCGTTCATTATCTTCATTTTGGTGATGGTTTCATGGTTATACGTGTCGAAAGTTATATTGTACAGCTTAAATTTGTGCAATTTAGTTTATATCAATTATGACTCAATAAAGCTGCTATAAAAGGAGTATTTGTTTTCATTTTGAATATTTTTTAGCACTTTGATTTTGGCAATTCATTTATGTATAATCTCAGACATATTTTGAATAGCATATAAATTATTGTTAATTCTAATATCAGTCATTTGAGTTTCATCTCCATATTATTCTCAAAAACTCCAAGCTAGTTTAAATATATAATCTGCTCAAAAAAATAGATTCTGAAAAACTTTCCTTCTCTGTTTTTTTCACCATCTATCATGAATAGTCTATTGGTATAGAAGCAATCTAATAGTACTATCTTTCAGCTAATTAGTTTATGTCATTGTTTTCCAATTTAAGCAAGCAATTTTTGTGAGGCAGACAAAAGTAAAATCCATGGAATATTTCAAATTATAACGCTTTTTTTTTCAATCTCAAGGGAAAAATTATATGCTACAGTCAGCACAGACCTTGTAATTTAGGGTACTGATTCTCCATATGTCTTACAAAAAAATTTCAAACATACACAAAAGTACAGAACTGAATAATGAATCTATATGTACCTGTCACCAAGCTTCAATCATTATCAACATTTTGAGATTCTTGTTTGATCTATTGAGCTCCCCTCACCTTTTTATGGAACATTTTAAAGCAAATTCCAGGTATCATACCATATCATATCACAGATATTTCAATATTTACATCTTTTTCTAATATGACAACAGCTTTCTAAAAAATTGCCTCACACAAAGTTAATTATATTTCATTACCAGAACACTTAATTTAATTTCTTATGCTTCTCCCCTACAATTTGTATAGGGGTGTGTCCCATTTAGAAATTCTTGTTTCATTAACTGAAGTGCTCAGGAAGATGGTTTTTAAGAAAAGCAATATGAATACATATGTATAAGTTTACAGGAATGTTAATATTTTTAAGAGAAATATTTTTGATAGGTTATTCTGAAATTAAAACAAACAGGAGGGATCTAGAATATATTAACAAACAGAGGTTCATTTGTTTCTTTAGTAATTCACTTATTTATATATCCTTCCATGGTTCCACCCAGCTCCAAGCCAGTAGTGGAGCTGGCTTGTAGCAGTTTGTGAGAGATGGCTGGTAAAGTTTCTGGAATTTTGTGAGCTGGTTGTTAAACATCACTATTATTAAAAATTATTTAGATTTTTAATAAAACAAATTTTATTAAAAAACCCCAAATACTCAAAAACTCAACAATTTTAATTTTACTATTATCTATGCTCTTCAGTTTACATGTCTATTGTACAATATCTGTGTGGTGGAAACATCATGTTTGCTACTGAGCATCTTTTCTCTACTCCATGTTTAGTAATGTTATGTTGGAGGCCTGAAGTTAGTCATGGTGGGAATATTTATGCCACAGATATAAGCAAATGCTACAAATTAGAACCATCCCTCACACCCTGCCTGGACAGCCTGTTGTTAACAGTGGCCAGCACCACACTGCTTCCACCTTGAGCATTAACTCTGAGTCAGGTACTGGAGTCACATGATATATTTCTTGTCTTTTGAAATTTGAGCATAACGATCCTTCTAATGTTACAGTATTAAAAGCACATTAAATAGAAGGCACCAAATAGACAAATGTGAATAGGTCTGTAGGAAAACAAATGCAGAATACATGGTATGTATTAATAATTTTTAATATATGCCTTTAAAGTTCCTTTATTATAAGATCCAAAATATTAACATAGAGAAACTTGTTATGCTGAAGCTCAGGAAATAAAGAACCCTAGGGAGGTAGCATCTTTGGTTTGAATTGTTTCATTACTTGAATTTTAGAAGCATATAAAGTGTAATTAGATAGTGATTAAATAAGAAGATTGGAAATACTATATAAAATGTATATATATTCTTTAAATGATACAACAGAACGCTAAGAAAAATAATTATGAATCTGATTTTTAAAGAATAAGTATAATTTGGGAACTATCACATACCAAAGACTGTGAGAGCTTAAGTGTATACCAAGTCAAGTGTGTTTAATAGATAAGTGATTTTTTATCAAAGAAGGCAAAAAGAAATCTATTTTAAAAATGAGGTTTTAGTTAAAAACTTAAAATGCTACCAAAATTTGCCAAACTTGTTTTGCCAGTTGATATTTGCAGAAATCAAAGCTTTGTCTGTCTAGTCTGCATTTATATTTAGTCTGGGCATTTAATCTCTCTTTTGATCTTAGGTTTTGCCATACACTTTAAGTTGTTTTATAAGGCTTTACCATTAAGTTAGTTTCATAGCTTGTAAAATCATCTTATACTAGCGAACAGCTTATTTTAAAACTGCTCAGAAAATACATAAAGGAGTAACAAGGAATTAAAATGAACACTGTGGTTCTTTATATGTGTTTCTTTTATTTAGGTTATTTACCTCTTGTGAAAGCTGTGTTACTTGGTTCTTTTGATGTTCCAGGTCTTTTAGAACCATCGAGTTTCGTTTTTCTAACTGAAGCACTCTTCTTGCCAAATGGACACTAGGAGAATGGAATAAGAAAATTAATGCTTACAAAAGAGGAATACTATCTCAAATAGTCAAAATGTGTTTGTGTGCTTGAAAACTAACCATTTCCTAATAATACTTAAATATTAAACAGGAAAAATATGGAGTCGAATAATATTTTCAGGTGTCAACAGTGGAAGACCAATATCCCAACAACTCAAAATTTGAAAGTAACATTAAAAATCTGCATAATAATGTAACTGTGATATATTGATTATCATAGTAATAGTTTCTAGCCCTTGCTATAAAAGTGGAAAGTTACATTATGATACTTGCTTGAAAAGACCGCAAGAAAGCAATTCACAGCTTTTCTTCATTTTTATAAAAATTTACCATTTACAAACAAATAAGGCAATTAGTTGAAACAGTAATAACCTTGTACTTTGAAAAGCATCAGTGTTTTCTTCAGACAACATAATGCATTTTATAATACAAAACACAACTGAATAGATTTTCTATTGAAAAAAGAGATGGAAAAGATGTCTGAAAAGTGGAGACAGATGTCTAACAGTAAAGGCAACAATTCTGTATTAAAAGAACCACTAAAAGATCACACTGTGATCATCACAAGATGATCACAACTTATTGTACTGAGTGTAATCTTTAGTATTTTAAATCACATTAAATGTAAAATCCCAATTCTACTTTTAAGACATAATTAAGAAAAAAAGGTTTAGCTATAAGAATCATAAAATCATCCCTACTAACCACTGGGGCATAATTCTTTAAAAAATCTGCTAATAATGCTGAGAACAGATGTTGCTCCAAAGCCCCTCTCTGTAATTCCAGAAACTTAAAAATTTAATATTTATCACATTTTCATATTCTATGTGACTTAACCCATTAATCTCTGAATAGCAAAATCTGTAGAAACTGAGATCACCCTATACATCTATTTCTAAGAACTTGTTATTCCAAATGAAAAAGATGAGTTCTTTTGTTATACAGTGAATTGGGTAGCTTATTTAGATATGCTCATATCTAAATTCCTACCTTTTCAACTGGCGTAAGATTTTGCCTTAATAATCAGTTGGAGTCAGAGATGGAAAAGACACAGTCCCGTTTTCTGTCAGTCATTTTTTTTTTTTTTTTTTTTTGCGGTACGCGGGCCTCTCACTGTTGTGGCTTCTCCCGCCGCTGGCGCACAGGCTCCGGAAGGGCAGGCTCAGCGGCCATGGCTCACGGGCCCAGCCGCTCCGCAGCATGTGGGATCTTCCCGGACCGGGGCACGAACCCCCGTCTCCTGCATCGGCAGGCGGACTCTCAACTACTGTGCCACCAGGGAAGCCCCTGACAGTCATTTTTTACAAAAAACAGCTTTATTGATATAAAATTTTCTTGATATGTAACTTATAATACCATAAATCCTGCCCATTTAAACTGTACAATGGTTTTTAGTATATTTAGAGTTGTGCAACTATTACTATAATTTAGTTTTAGAATATTTTCATTACACCCACCCCCCCCAAAATTTGTACCCCTTAGCATAACTCCCCATCCTCCCAGTTCAGCCCTAGGGAACCACTAATCTACTTTCTTCCTTTATTGATTTTTAAGATGTTTGCAGTTTAAAGAACACTTATAACTCAACAATTACAAGACAGTCCAATTAGAGAATTTACAACAGTGCCTTATCTATAGAAAGTTCTGAGTAATTGCATACACACATTTTTGCACTTCTCATATGGTGATTTCCTTAGGAAGTGCAATGATTGGGTCCAAGCACATGTGCATTATGAATTTTCAGATATTCCTCTTGAGAGGCTGTACAAATTTAAATTCCTATGAACTAGAATGAAAGTTCTCCAATGACAGAAATTTTTTAAAAATTCGTTTTCTAACGTATTCTAAGTGCCTTGGAGAATACCTGGTACAATAATAATCTGTTCAGTAATAAACTGTTCAGTGAATGAACTTTATACAAGACCTCCTGTTTCTTTATGCCCTAGCCAACACTGGGCAATATCAATCTTTAAAAGTTTTGCTAACTTTACATATAAACAATAGAATCTTATTTTAAATTAAATTTGTGAGGTTAAACATCTCTACATTTGTCAGACATTTGTATTTCTTATTTAATAAATTGATGTTTATGTCCTTTTACCATTCACTTCAAATCTTACCTACGTGGTTAACTCTATTCTACATCTAAATTACCTAAAAGTATCACGGCCTCCCAAAATCTCAACAGAACCAACCTATTTTCCATTAATGTCTACTCTGCCTAATGTCCCATAAACATGTTTTGTATATTCCTTCCACTGTACCTCTGTTGGTCCTCCAGTCTGGAGAAGATAGGTTATTCCACTGATTGGGAGCCCAGGTTTTTCTGGAAGGCTCTCTCCGAGGTCCACTTCCTCCATTTCTGACCAGGCCAGCCTTCACTGATCTCTATTCCTCTGACTGACATAGGCTGGCACACAATACAGTGCTAAATTATATGGTTTTAGATATTTCTTGATAGTCTTTCAGGTGTTCATCTTTTCTCCCCCAACAGATACAATTTAAATGAAGACTTACCCTCTGTGGTGTGTGCTGAACGGAGGGGGCACTTACTAAATCCTTCCTGACTGATTTTAAGTAAATTTTGCTCAAATGCTAGAATTTTGCTCAAATTGCTACAAACCATATTCCAAGGTTGCAGAGTCTCAATATTAAAGTACAACTAATGCTCAGCATCTAAGCATTGAACTAGTAATAAAAAAGAGCATAAAGTTTATAAGGGAAGAAGGCAAATGTCACAGATACCAATTCACCGCTTCCATATTTCAACCTCCTAAACTTTTAAATGTGGCACATTGATGTGCTGAGTGATTTGGTGCTATAGGTGGATTCTGTTTAGAAATCTGGGATATTAGAAGTCAGAAGACAGGAGGGGAGTTTAGTTTAACTGAAATTCAAAGCAAGACAAAAGAAGAATTGCTCAACTAGCTGAGTTTATGTCTCCTTAACGACAATGTACATACTATGAAAACAAATCTTTAATGAGTTTTTTTTATAATGAGTAACCATGGATACAGTTAGGGGAAATGACTCCTGCTAAAGTTTGTTTGTTTGTTTGGTTATTTTCTTTATTTAGTACTGAACTCCTCAAGAAAGCACTGCTTTTACAGGCTCTCTGTTGGGACACGTAGGTACAGCATAAAATTCTTCTTTGTAATTATATAACTGCCATGTGATTTTTACCTGCACCAACATTAAGTTTTACATCAACTAGAAACCAATACCACAAGAGTATAGTTTTGTATTTGAATTTTAAACTAAAACTTCACCTCTTATCTGGTAAAATTACTTCCCCAAGGGTTACCTCTTAGCTCTCTCAGCACCTCTTGACTCAAAATAAAAGTTATCCTCTTGGATTTGTCAATGGCAGTCAGTACTTCTGATTATCACATACAGTTTCATAGTAGCCTAGCCCAGGCAGTGTGAACATGGCCGACCTCCATTTATATCTGAGATATCAAAGCACAGTGGAGGACTGATGCTCTGTCCTGAGTCCTTCAATATTGGATGGT
The DNA here is from genome assembly GCF_005190385.1 of Monodon monoceros. Lineage (NCBI taxonomy): Eukaryota > Metazoa > Chordata > Mammalia > Artiodactyla > Monodontidae > Monodon > Monodon monoceros. The sequence continues at coordinate 32,187,568 of NW_021703785.1, forward strand.
TCTCTTAGTATTACCAAAACTCCAAATAAGTAAGTGTAGGTACTTAGTTACCTGCTAATTAGTTACTTGGTCTGAAATAACATTTGGTTTTTTGCTCTTTTTCAGTTTTAACAGGTCAGAGTCCTGTCTCAATTAGCATGGCATGGAAAAATGGTTCAAAAAAAGGGCACATGGGCCAGAACGATTTCAGCTTCAGAAAGCATAAGGTTGCTCCCTGCACTGACTGCTTTCTTGGCAGTTACTGAGGACTAAATAGTGGTGCATTATGACTACCTATAGTTATATGAGTGTTTTTCTAGTTTTTCTGTAGGTTTAAACTTTCAAGTTGATCATGAGTAGATTAGCAATAACTTTTTAAAGGTTTCTAAAACCAACCCAAATGAAATAAGCAAAACTTTCTCTAAGGAGGAAAATGAGAACTCACACATGTGAGAATAAAGGAGATGTTTTTTCCTTTATTATAAAGATTAGTCTACTGTGAAAGTTTCAACTTAAAGCTCTTTATAAAACTAGACAGAAACTAAAACAAAGATCAATAGTATGCAGTAAATCTTGCAATTTGAAAGGTTTAAAAACCTTCAGAAAAGTCTCCACATTCAGATATGCCAAAACAAACAGAGAAGCACACACTAAGGCCACGTTAGTGCCTGGGTGTTACCCATTTAGTGTTACAGGTTAAAGAGCATAACCAAAACATGCAACTAGAAAATCTTGTTTGCTATTTTCAAAACAATCACTACCAAAACAAAAGCATTACTTCAGATTTTCAAGTTTAGTCAAGAAGAGCCTTTTTTATTTTAAGCAACTTTAATTGTATATGCCCTTTTAACCTTCCACAACTTTGTCCCAGAAAGCTTAACGCAATAGTTACTGTTCATATCTCTACTGAAAATTCAAAATGTGAGTAACCTTCTTTAACAATTACAATGTGTTTAAGATACACTTTTGGAAGTTATTTTTCAAACTAATTTTGAAAAATTAGTTTTGCTACTTCTTTATTGGAAACTGGCATTATGGTCTATGTCTTAAGAAACTGATTAATATCAAAGAAAGTGAATCTCAAAACTAGTTTCATGTCCAGGGGTTGTTTCCACTAATTATTTCAAGAGGTCTCATTAAAATTTTAAAACAAAATTGTTTTAAATGAAAACTCACCTTGTGCCTCATTAAAGTTTCTGGAACATTGGCTTTACCTCGAAAATCAACTGTGTGATCTATTTATGTTAAGAAACATTAATTGACATAACAAACTTTTATTGGACACCTACTCTACGCCAGGCACTCACTGTGTGGTGAACTTCTTCACATCCATTTTCTCATTTTAATTTCATAATATACATTGGGTGGCAATAGGTAACTAGTGAAAATTTTCAGTGGCTATCCAATTTACTAACAGCAATATGGCACTCAAAAACAGAAGGCCTAAAAATTGAAGTTGTGAATAACCATTAAAAATTACCTTTTTGAAGAATATTCAATGATATAAGAAAATGTTCAGGGTGAAATTATAAGATAAAAAATTAAATTTCTAAGTTGCATACAATAATACCCTAAATACATAAGAAAATATATGTATCTGTATACATTTTTGAATGGCTATCTTTGGACAGTAGGATTACTGGTAATTTTCCTAATATTCTAAAATAAACATATATTATTTTTATAATCAGAAATCCCCTCCAATTAAGTGTTACCCTAAAATATTTAATTCTGGTTGTTGAATATATGAAATTTTAAATCAAATTTAGTATGAATGGGATATATTGTGTAGCATATGAGAAATAAGTTCCTTTGAAATTTTAATATATTTTGAAATGTGCTGATGTATAATGAAAACTTTATTATGCAAATATTTCATTTGCCATTATGACTGAGTTATTTTATAATTCACCTTAAGCTTCCATTGCTTTAATTTCAAATGTGACAAATTAAATATAGATTCTCTTGAAGGTTATATTGCTTTCATCTTAAATAAATTAAACTTAGAGCACAAAGCCATTGACTTCTTTACAAATATCCATTAAGAAATCAAATATGGACTTTGCAAACTTCAGAAATGCATCAGACCCTAAACAGGGATCTTCTTTGCCATTGGTTGATTTTGTGCATACAGTAGGCACTCAATAAAAGTTGTTGAATGAATGTGCAAAGGAATGCATAAATGTCCTCTTTGGCTATCTAGACTTACTTTCCCTTCACTCAGTTTAGATGACCTCAGAAGCACTTCCTCAAAATAACCCTCTGGTTCATCATGAGAAGAATGCCTGGCACCAGCTGGTAGGAGATATTAATAGCATGCCCATTAGGCACTTGTTCAAGGCACATAGATAGCTCAGTGATAAAATCTTTAGAAATATTTGGACAGTTAAGATTATGCAGAATATAAATCAGTTGTGGTTCCTTAAATCTTCAATCTCAATATTAAGAAATCAACATCTGTTTTGGAAATTCTTAAAAAAATAGTAAGATAATAGTAATAATTGCTTTCAATTTTAGAAGAACTCAGCATTTGGGGGCTAAAGAAAGAAAGCTTACAACAGAAAAATTCTTTTTTCTTCTTGTGACCAAGATTCTTTTGAAGGAATCAGATGATAAAATAGAGAAGAGAATGGACTTCCTCCTTCAAATTTCCATTTTTAGCATTTTACCAATCATTTGCCACTGATAAAAAAGTCGCTTGCCCACAAAACTACATTTCTATTCCTCCCTTGGCAACATAATGCTCAAAAACAGAGATATGCTGAAAATCACAAATTATCCTAGGTCACCCTCAGGAGGGACTCAGGGGAGAATGGGAATGGAATGGGACTATAACCGATTTTTTCAAGTAATACATAATTTAGAAATACTTGCATCTTCACTAAACAGAATTAACCATTCCAACTACAATTTGATATCTGGTAGTCTTCTACCCTTGATCTGTTCAGTGTAACCAGTAAGAAACTTAAATTCTAAGCATCCTGTTGTTACTTCTCATAAAATGGTCTATATCTTACATCACTTTAGATAGCTGTAAAGAGCCGTTACCCTCTGAGCCAAAGTTTCTACAAAAGTATTAGAATTAAGATGAATTGTTTTTCTTACTTAGTGTGTAATGTCTCTAAACGTTTAAATCTATTCATGTAAAAATAACAGATAGCAGCTCTGAATCCTCAAATACTCAGATGAAGAGACAATTCTACTAGGTATCTTACACCATGCTAGGTAGGGACAATGGAGAATAAACAAGAATAAGATGTAGTTGTTGACCCTGAGGAACTTTCCATCTAGCTGGGGAAACAATATGGAAAATGAGAGCTAGTGAGATAAGACAAATGCTCTGTTGTATGGTATGTGGAAAATAGACATTATAGGCAGAGAGATATACTACCCTCATCTGGGGTAGAGAGGTAAATAAGGCTGGAGAGGTAGGGCCACATGGAAGGGCTTAGAAGTCTGATAGAAACATTTAGATTTGTTATGGTAGCAAGCAGGGCTCTTTCTGCAAAGCAGGATGAATTCAGGTGGGAGAAAGGAGTTAGGAGTTAGGTCACTAGAAAACCAATTAACATAGGTACAATTTTCTCTTAGTATACTTTAAATAGTATCTCAACAAATAACTAGTGGATCTTCTAAAAATTTTCTTGGTCTTCACAAAGTGTTTTATACTTTCAATCACAGTATATATGCTAGCTCTATCTCTCTCTCCCAATCTCTTTCTTTTTCTCTCTCTCAAGTGTACATCAAGGAATGTAGACAGGTGAATAAAAAACAAGTGAAAAAAAAAGGAAGCATAATTCATTAATTTTAACCTGAAAATTGTTGGTACAAAAAAGCATTTGTAACTCACCTGAAATTAAGATGAAAATAAATTTAAAATGGTGTCATTATCACTGAATCCAATTCTAGGAAAATTCTAATGTACACTTACATTCTACCCAACATTAAACTCACTTAAAAATACATGAAATGCATGATTATTACTTACTGTGTTTGTGAGCAATTTAATATTTATGCATACTAAGAATAAAGTAACTTTATTTTGTCACTCCACTCAGTACATCATCAAAAAGCACAATGTAATTACATTTAGCTTGAATGGATAAGTGAAATGAATATATATTGATTTTACCTTTGCTTTAGTCGTCTTTTGGCTGTTGTGGGAACATTAGCACCATAGCCATAAGAAAAAAGAATCCTTTCAGCCTCATCTTCATTTTCAACTGGAAAATATTGAAGTGTACAATGTGAAATATTTTTTTTCTTAAAAAGTATGGCAGAAGTGAAAATAAAAGAGGTCATAATAATGAATTAAGGAGCATAAGAACATTTAAAAGGGCTAATGCATAACCTCAAGCAGACCATTTGTAAGCAGCAGCACAGTTATTTCGTAAAGTATATGCTTGCTTGGATTTGTTCCATCTATTTTTAAAAGGTTTAGTAAGGGACTGCATCATATGACACGTTAAGTTTTCTTGTTATAAAGCATAATAATACAGATGTTATTTACTCTGAGGTTCAAAGGCTTTCTGCATGAAATGTATGTTATGTACTTCTGAAAAAGTAATGATAAACTCAATTTCATTACTTCTTTTCTTGATAAGAGAAATGATTATTTTTAATTAGGAAAGATGTTCATTATTTTATCAGAAGAACAACTTTATCCTAACTTGCAATAATGAAATTATGCATTTAAGTAGGCTACTCTGTGAGGAAAATGTACAGTCCTGAGAATCTATTGATGGCATTTTAAAAAAAATTACAGAAAACACAGTAACACCATTTACTTCTAAATTTTGCTATTGTTACACCACTCCCCCAAAGGAATTTTAACTAAAAGGTTAATGTTTTATGGCTAAAACGTTTAAATGCGATGACAATTTACTGTAAGTTGAGATGAAAAAATATTTAATCAAAGGCTATAAAAGCTAAAGGTTTTTTAAACCTTTAAAAAGGTTTAAAATTTAAATTTAAAGTAGTTCATGACATATAACAATTTTTATAACATTATTCATCAATAACCAGTATTTTAATGTCAAAAAGAGAAACCTACTTTCAGAAATGTTTCAGGTTTAAAATAAAGCCAAATATTTTACATTAGTAAGTGAAACTATTTGCAGGCCTATCACTGTAATATGCACTTATTTGTTGTTTGATCCTTCTGTAGTAAACATTTCAGGAATATTCATAAGTGTTTTTTTTCTTCAATTTTGACCCTATTCACAGTGAACCAAGATCAGTTTTCAGAGGTAGGATTAGTAGTTATGAGGGACAAGTGTAAGCAAGAGATCCTATGTGCCATTGCTGATAGTAACATCTCATTGCTCAGATCCAAGTTGGCTTCTCCAATCCAGCTCTATCAGAACTAGAGCAGGCATTTAGATACTATCTAACGCTTGTTTCTCTTAAATAGTTCTAAGGTCAGAAGAAAGAGGGGTAAATTTAGCTAACATCTCAAAAACCCATCAGATATTGATGGACAACTTACATTTGAGTTTAATACTTACTGGATTATAACTCATGGGCTAACTATTCCAGTGGTGATTTAATTACAGAAACAATGTCCTACACAAAATGGCAAATGGTACTAAAGAGATATGAATGTGTCTTAGTACCACTATTTTTCCCATGCTAGAGGCATTAGGAAGGTATGGGGAGAATGACATTCACAGAGAACGTGCAGGAAGGAACTGCAATGTGTAAAGGCACAGAGCTGTGAAGTTTCAGTAATTGTGAGAAAAGTGGCTGAAGTTAGTCTGGAAAACAATAGTAGTAGAAAGGGAGGCCAAGTTCCAACTGTGAATGGGACTAAAGTCTTGTTTGCTAGGCTAAAGAGTCTGGATTTTATTCTAGAGACAACAAGAAATTAAGAGATTAGAACAGGTAAGTGACATGACCAATAGATTTTTGTTGTTGATGCTGATATTATAGGAAAAAAAATTCCAATAATGGGAAAAGGGTGACCTAGATTGGTAGCACAGAGAACTCCTTACAGGTTATAGTAATAATCCAGTTGTGACTTGGTCCATAATAGCAATGGAGGATGGAGAAACGAACCTGGATTCTAGACAAATGAGTAGGTATGGAGGTGAGATGAGGCACTAGATAGGATGAGGGAGGAATCAAGGTTGACAAAAGCTAGTTGGGTAATTAGAAAGACTTTAACCTTACTAACAGATCGAGAATACAAGAAAATTAATACGTCTTAGGGAAGGAAGGGAAAATATAAATAATGTTACATCTTCAATGACTGCAAGAATTCCATACAGACCTGTGAAATCACTAGCCTGTGGTCAGTAACTGAAATTGTGGAAAGGGATAAAATTATCCAGAAAGTAGGTAAGTAAGAATTGAAGAGGATGAGGGGGAAAAAAAACACCCTGGGAACCAGAAAGAGATAAAAGAAGAGACAACAAAAGCGAAAGAGAAGAAACAATCAAAGGCAGGTGACTTAAGCAAGAGAAGACTTTTGAGAAATGTGACAAATGCCCAGCAGAGGTTACAAGTAGGATGAGGTTGGAGAGTAGGTCCCTCAATTTGACAATTAGAAATCTGATATTTAAAAAAAATTTATTTAGCTTCTAGACAATACCTGTACTTTTAACAATCTGATGACGATCTTTGAAAACGAAACTCCTCAAATATACAAATATTAAACTTATTTGATTACAAAAAGCAATTCAAGTGTAAACAGGATACTGTAATTTGCCATGGTTACACCTTAACAAATGAAGTCTAACCATCTTCATCTCAGCTGAATTAGATGATAATCGTTTGAATATTGTACACACTATAGTACTAAAAAAGAATGTTCTGCACTTACATCTTACAAATTTTGTTTAATCAGTAAGTATTCGTTAAACAAGGATAGGAATATTCTAATTTCCAATGTCAACAGATAGAAAAGAACCTAGTTTACTAATCTTCCAAGTACAAGCAAATGTATTTTATTCTAAGATACTTTTAAGATGGTTTATAAAATATCATAGCAAAAAATTAACTTATGTATATTTTCTAAAGATTTTGTTTAGAAAATATTTACACTCATGGAAAAGCTGAAAGAAGTGTACACTCATATATCCAACATCTGGATTCAAAATTAAACATCATACTATATTTATTTCTCACACATTTATCTATCACTGTATCCATTCATGAATCCATCTTATTTTTTTGATGCATTTCAAAATAAGTTGCAGACCTGTGCCTTCACCTCCAAACAGTTCAACATGTAAATCATCAACTATAGTTGAATATTACTTATAGTTCTTTTCTAAAAATAAAATTTACATATGGTGAAAGGTACAAATCTTAAGTCTATCATTCAATGAATTTTGAGAAATATAAATAGTTGACCCTTGAACAACAGGGTTTGAACTGCTTGGGTCCACTCAAACATGAATTTTTTTTTTTTTTTGGTGGTACGCAGGCCTCTCGCTGTTGTGGCCTCTCGCGTTACGGAGCACAGGCTCCGGACACGCAGGCTCAGCGGCCATGGCTCACGGGCCTAGCCGCTCCATGGCATGTGGGATCTTCCCGGACCGGGGCACGAACCCGTGGCCCCTGCATCGGCAGGGGGACTCTCAACCACTGCGCCACCAGGGAAGCCCAAGCACCATTTATTGAACAAACTTTCCTTTCTCTAGCTGAATGCTATGCTTCCTTTATTAAAAATCAAATAATCAGACAAGTGTGGGTCTCTTTCTTAGTTCTCTATTCCATTTTGTTGTTGTATTTGTCTTTCTTTATGTCAGTAGTATACTAGCTTGATGCTGTAGCTTTATATTAAGTCTTGAAGTGTAACTCTTCCAATCTTGTTCTTTTTTTTTCAAATTATTTTGGTTATTCTAGTATGCATATGTTTTCTTTGCCTTTAGGCAAATAACTAGGAATGAAATTGCTGGATCACTGGATAGGCTGTTTGGTTTTATAACAAAGTGTCAGTTCTTCCACAGTCTCACCAACGTCTGGTATAACCAGTCTTGCTAATTTCAGCCATTCTGGTAGGTGTGCCCTGGTATTATTAAAAGTAGACCTTTTAATAAGTCCTTTGAATTTCCACATAAATGGAATACAAAAATGTTAAAAAGAAAAAGGAATTATGATTAGGACGATATTGAATTTATAGAATTCATGATATATCTATTGACGTTTTAGCAAGTCTTCTTTAATTTTTCTTAGCAATGGTTTGTATTTCATGTTGTTCAATCTACTCCTACATATTTTGTTTTTTGATACTATTGTAAATGAAATTGCTTTTTAAATTTCTTTTTCCAATTGTTTGCTTCTAGTGTGTCTGTGTATATATATATATATATATATATATATTTTTTTTTTTTAAATTTTATTTATTTTTGGCTGCATTGGGTCTTTGTAGCTGAGCAGGGGCTTTCTCTAGTTGCAGCAAGCGGGGGCTACTCTTTGTTGCGGTGCGCAGGCTTCTCATTGCGGTGGCTTCTCTTGTTGAGGAGCATGGGCTCCATGTGCGTGGGCTTCAGTAGTTGTAGCATGTGGGCTCAGTAGTTGGGGCACGCAGGCCCTAAAGCATGTGGGCTTCAGTAGTTGTGGTGCATGGGCTCAGTAGTTTCAGTGTGTGGCCTCTAGGGCGTGCAGGCTTCAGTAGTTGTGGTGCACGGGCTCAGTAGTCATGGCTCGCGGGCTCTAGAGCGCAGGCTCAGTGGTTGTGGCTCACAGGCTTAGTTGCTCTGCAGCATGCGGGATCTCAGTTCCCCGACCAGGGATCGAACCCATGTCCCCTGCACTGGCAGGTGGATTCTTAACCACAGCACCACCAGGGAAGTCTGAGCTTCTAGTATATTTCTGTGTAATTATTATAGCCTGTTAAATTTACTTATCAGTGTTAGTGATTGCTTTGTAATCTGAAAATACAGTCTTCCTATGCCTTTCCGATCTTTATACTTATTTTTCCTTTCTTGCCTTAGCTCATGGGCTAGGAGTTCAAATACAATGTTTAATGTAAGTTATGAAAATAGAAATCCTTGCCTGGTTCTCTCCTTTAAAGGGAAAGCATTTGATATTTCATCATTAGGTATAATATTAGCTGTACATTTTTTCTAGATATCTTTTATCAGATTGAGGAAGTTCTCTTCTACTCCTAATTTGTTTAGACAGAGGGATATCTGCAAAACTATAGAGATACAGAAGTATGGAACTTTCAAAATAATGCAATATGATAGGGAATGGCAAGGCATAAAAAAGTACAAAGATAAATAAGTCTAATCATAAAAAGACATGCTAAGGAATTTGACTTCAGGCTGTTTAAAGTTGATAGGGGAATTAAAGCAGGTGCATGGTATGATCAAATCTGTATTTTATAAAGATTACTCAGATTCCATGAAGAAACTGAAGATAAATTTGGAAACTATTGTAATTATCAGACACTGGCCTTGGAAATTAAAAAAAAAAAGGCAATGATAGGAATAAAACAAAAGTTTTTCTTAAACTGGGCTATCAACACAATACAGTCTTTACGAGAAAAGGTGCCCCATATAAAGTCAACCTCAACTTCAATTGAAGTTTTTAAACCCATTTTTATAAGAATGCCACTACTATTTCTGACTTCTGAACAGAAATAATGTACTGTAGCAAACATCACAGTCAATGGTGAAATGTTTATTTAGAATATTCCCTTGGAGTCAGGGACAACACTGGAAGACAGACAATAAGAGGAAAAAAAAGAAGTAGAAATTAAAGTCAAAGTCTATAACACAGTGTATGCAATGAATTTCTATCTGTCCTTCAATTTCTATCTGTCCCTCAATTTCTATCTGTCCCTCATTCAAATGTCATCTCCCTTCTCAGGGATTCCTCACCTCCAACATGGAATTAACTCAAGATCTCTTCTGTACTTACACCAAGAACTGCCTCTCTCTTGCTAATAGCACTTTAATTATCTGTTAATATGTTTGTCTCTCCCAGCAGACTAGACTAGGAATACCTATAAGCAAGAATTATTGCATGAACTCCATATCCCCAGATCCTGGCATATGTATTCACTTAATAATTGTTTAATGAATGAGCTAAATAAATGAAAAGATAAAACCTTGGCATATGTAATCACTTTATTGCTAAATGAGTGAGGTAAATAAGTGAAAAGATAAAATCGATCATAGTTATATTTTTTTTGATCTCAACTACTAGAATTAAAGTTAACTAATTTTTAAAAATTAATTAATTAATTAGGCTGTTTTGGGTCTTCGTTGCTGTGCACAGGCTTTCTCTAGTTGCGGTGAGTGAGGCTATTATTTGTTACGGTGCGCAGGCTTCTCATTGCAGTGGCTTCTCTTGTTGTGGAACACGGGCTCTAGGAGCATGGGCTTCAGTAGTTGTGGCTCGCGGGCTCTAGAGTGCAGGCTCAGTAGTTGTGGTGCATAGACTTAGCTGCTCTGTGGCATGTGGGATCTTCCCGGACCAGGGCTTGAACCTGTGTCCCCTGCACTGGCAGGCAGACTCTAAGCCACTGCGCCACCAGGGAAGTCCAAAGTTAACTGATTTTTAAAATGTCAAGTATTCTTTCAAACAACAAGGTACAAGTTATGTTTCAAAGAAATATAGCAAAGCAGTTTTAGAAACAATATCAGGTTCCTTGTGCTGCCAGAAAAAAAAGCTGTGTGTGGAGTGGTGGGAGACTTACTTTCTGCAGTTTGCATTATTATTTCATCAAGCTCTTTTTCCAGTTTCTCATAAATGTCTAGCCTTGCCTGATGTTCAGAGTTCTGTGCTTGAAGTTCGGTAATACGTTTCTCAGAAGAGGCTTGGAGACTATAAAATTCTTTAGTTAAAACCTAAGAGTGGAAGAAAAAAAATTGCGAAAGCAGAATTAAATAGGTTGACAGTTAAGACAAAAAAAACATGATACAAAATTTTTTTTTAATGATTTAGACATGAAGTAGCTCAATTAAGATGACTGAGGAGGTAAAATACATTTATTTCTCAGGAAAATAATTTGTTTTTAAATGAAAATTATGAAGCACTTTACTATATAAATTGAAAAAAAATTAAAACTTAGTAATAGTTATAGGAGTAACATTAGCATTTGCTTATTAGAATTCAAAAAATTCAATAATGCTATACTCCTCACCTAGGTGGAGGTTATTTATCTGGTGACCACAGGTATTTGAGAAAGGCTTACAGAGCTGTATGTAAAAATTATACACTCATAATGAGTCCTTCAGTTTTTCACCAGAGATTATTTCATTTAGTCTTTTTTAAATTTTATTTATTTATTTATGTCTGCATTGGGTCTTCGCTGCTGTGTGCAGGCTTTCTCTAGTTGCAGTGAGTAGGGGCTACTCTTTGCTGCGGTGCGTGGGCTTCTCATTGCAGTGGCTTCTCTTGTTGCGGAGCACGGGCTTCAGGTGTGCAGGCTTCAGTAGTTGTGGCACATGGGCTCAGTAGTTGTAGCTTGCAGGCTTTAGAGCGCAGGCTCAGTAGTTGTGGCACACAGGCTTAGTTGCTCCGTGGCATATGGGATCTTCCCGGACCAGGGCTCGAACCTGTGTCCCCTGCATTGGCAGGCGGATTCTTAACCACTGCGCCACCAGGGAAGTCCTATTTCATTTACTCTTACCATGGTTTTAATAAGATTTTTGGTTTGCTGAACAATCAAAAATTCAAAGCAGCAAATCAAAATGTAAATGTGAAGTGCTACTCGGGGCAGTATCAGAAAATGCCTTTGTATAGAAAGAAAGGCTAAAAAATTATTAAAAGGAGATATAAAAGATATGGAAATTGGAGTTATTTTATGTAAGAACAAAAAATCCTGAATTTTCCTATGGTAACTCATTGAAGGAATCACTAGGGTGACAATAATGAATTCACTAAAACAGGAGACATTTCTAGTAACAAAGGAATGTTCTAATGCTTACATTAAATTCCAACTACCTAGAAAGTTTACTTACTAGTACAGACTAAATTATGGGGTGGTATTACACTTACTTCCTAACACAACATAAGTAATGTAGTATTTCCTGAGAAGCAATAGAATATTATGGTAAGAATATGGTTTGGAGACAGAAAGATTTGGATTTCAGTCCTGGCTTTGACACTTATTCGTTGTGATCTTAGGTAATTATTCTTTCTATGCCTACCTCAGAGTATTGCTGGAAGGATTACGTGAGAGGATAAACTCACAGTGCTTAGCAGAGTATCTAGAACATAGTAAAAGTGCTGAAAAATATTATTACCACTGCAGGAAATACAACTACGAGAACTTTGTATTAAATGGTTTGTAAAAATGAGATGTACTGCTTTAATTATTCTGAATTCTCTATTAGTTTCTTTAATGACAAAGTTCACCTTAACAAATATATGTGATTGTGTGCTTCCTGTGATGGCGAGAAAGAAGATGTGGAAGATCTATTTACAGTTTTTAACAAGCAGAAATTTTGATTTAATATTCTTTTAATCTATTCCATCTCATTTTCTTCCATTATTTCCATCAGAACCCCCCCCCCCCCAGGGACTTCCCTGGTGGTCCAGTGGTTAAGACTCCGTGCTCCCAGTGCAGAGGGCATGGGTTTGATCCCTGGTTGGGGAACTAAGCTCCCGCATGCTGCACGGTGCGGCCAAACAAATAAATTAATTAATTAACCCCCCTCCCCCAACCCTAGATAAACTAAACATCATTCCCACCCTCCAAATACATTCCTTTGAAGGGCGGAGAAGAATAACATGGGAATAATATCTGTAGTATGATTTCTAGTGTCCCTGATTGGGTCAGAAAAAGAAAATTCCTGTTTTAGCATTATTCATTCTTGCTGGCTGGAAATGTTTTCTAGAGAATTTACTATAACAAAATCACCGCACAGTTTAACAATCTGGAGCTTTCAGAGAGTTCACTACATTGCGATGTAATTCATTAAGAATCTGGTGGCTGAATTCCTTGTCAAAGAGAGGATCAGTAAGGATAGTGTTAAATGGCAATTCCTACAGCACAGCTGATACCTTTCATCTGTACCCCACTTTCTCCAATAAAAATACCACACAAAGAAAAAATGCAGAAATGGATATATAAAGAGATAAAGAATCAAAATGCTGAATATGAGATATTTCATAAAATACTATTTTAAGAAGAGACTTAAAAGTAGTATTAAATTGAGAGGTACAATTTAAAATTCTCATTCATAACATAGAGAAGAGATTGTAAGAAACTTTTGATTTGGGGTACCTTCCAATACCTCAGTACCCCATGGTAGTGAATTCTCCTTTATTATGGATTTGTCTGAGTAGCTGCTATGAAAAAATTTATTACAGTTTCTGAAAAGCCATTGAAGAACTTGATTCTTGGATGCATGGAAGGCTACTACATTAAAGATTCTTTAGGAAAAAACCAGTCTATGAACATTTGAGTTTAAACACGAATGCAAAAAATAGGTCAACTGCTTTTAGGAATCCATTAAATATCAAGCTTTCACAGTGGATATCTCCTTCCTTTTAATAATAATACAAAATTATATAAAATTATATAGATAACACATATATAAAATGAATGAAAATACAAAATTACAGGTCAATAATAGCTTTAAAAAGAGACAAAAATATAAAGCCAGTGTTTTGAAAGCTTTTGGCAATTGATAATTAAGAAAAAATAAAACAAATTGTTCCCAAGTTATAAATCAATGAGAATACTGGGTAAAAGCCACTGAAAAGTACATAATTATAGCAATCTCTACTAAATTCATTATAAATAACAATTGTCTAAGATACCTTCTGCTATCAGAAAAATGGATTCAAACAATGGTATTATATTAGCTTTCATCAAACCAGTCACTCACTCATTAAATACTTATTGAACATCCACCATGAGTGAGGCACTGTGTTAGGCACTGGTGACACAGTAATAAATAAACAGTCCTTGTCCTCTCAAAGATCCTAGTTTAACAAAGGAGAAGCTGTAAAGAAACTCCCCTACAGCTTCAGTTTCATCAACCAAAGTTTTTAGAATCATGACATTTTTTACAAAGTTGTTTTTCCATGCAAGACCTTTACACAAGAGAACACAATAATTATTAGTCACCTGCATCCACAGACCAAGTGGGTAGGTCTATGGGAAAGTGGTTTTCATACCACTTTCCCATAGACCTCCTAAAGTCACAACCTTTAGGAGGTCGTGAAATCAATTTAAACTCCAACCAGCTAAAAATAATAGAATAGAATGGTTTAGAAAATATCAGCACTGTATGTTGTGAAGTACTGGTTAGTGAAATGTTTGTTTCAGTACAGAGAGAGGGGAAGTGCTTCTTTACCTTCCTAAATATAACCCTACCCCCCCCATCCCAAACACATCCTTAAGCACAGCCATCCAATGTGAAAAGAAAAAGAAATTGCTAGGAATTATAAAATTAAACCATGAAAAATTTGCAAAAGATGAATACAAAATCAGAGCTAATCTAATCTAAAATGTGTGGGAGAGTCGGCAGTAGCAGATTATGACTGCAGCAATTTCCCAAAGAAGGTACCTGAAGAAGTTTTAAATGCTGAACACTGCTTTGTTTAGAAGTAAGCATCACCTACAATTTTTACTTACGTTTCTTTAAATGTGTATTATTTAACGTTGTTTTTATGTTTTTCCCTAAGGCTTTATTTTCTGAGACTCTATTTTGTTAGTTTTACTTAACAGAGTACTCTTCAGAAATGAAATTTCTGAAAGATTGTTGTAATGAATACTTACATCATTAGCTAATTAATCATGTTAATGATATTTCCATGTTTTTAATTTTTAATGGTATTACTGCACCTTTCATTCCATGTTTTTAATTTTTATTATTATTTTATTTATTTATTTTTTAAAGATTTTATTGATGTGGACCATTTTTAAAGTCTTTATTGAATTTGTTACAATATTGCTTCTGTTTTACATTTTGGTTTTTTGGCCATGAGGCATGTGGGATCTTAGCTCCCCAACCAGGGATGGAACCCACACCCAGTGCATTGGACGGCGAAGTCTTAACCACTGGAACGCCAGGGAAGTCCCATGCTTAGTTGCAGCATGTGGGATCTTCAGTTGCGGCATGTGAGACCTAGTTCCCTGACCAGGGATCGAACCTGGGTCCCCTGCATTGGAAGCATGGAGTCTTAGCATGGACCACGAGGGAAGTCCCTCATTCAGTGTTTTTATTTTTTTAATTTTTTATTATTTTTTAAATAAATTTATTTATTTTTGGCTGAATTGGGTCTTCATTGCTGCACGCGGGCTTTATCTAGCTGCAGGGAGCGAGGCTACTCTTCATTGCTGTGCACAAGCTTCTCATTGCAGTGGCTTCTCTTGTTGTGGAGCACGGGCTCTAGGCATGCGGGCTTCAGTAGTTGTGGCACATGGACTCAGTAGTTGTGGCTCGCGGGCTTAGTTGCTCCGCGGCATGTGGGATCTTCCTGGACCAGGGCTCGAACCCTGTCCCCTGCATTGGCAGGCGGATTCTTAACCACTGTGCCACCAGGGAAGCCCTCCATTTTCTAGCTAAATGAGATTTCCGATTTAAGGGTACTTTTGCCAGTATTTTAAAAACAACAAACAGACCTATGGCAATTTGCATTCCTTTTCTTAGAAATGGTCCATTCCTTCTTTCCACCTCTTTATCTAAAAGAGGAAGATATGTCCTCTTGATAAGAGATCTTTAAAACTTAAGGACACAGGCTTGTTCTCATACATAACACAAATATTATTTATAAAGCTCAATATGATACAGACCTTGTACTTATGGAGCTTACAGTCTGTGTTAATTTTAAAAGAAAAGCTTGTATATGTACCTCCAATTTTTTCTGATATTTTTCACATTCCAACTGACATTGTGTGAGATTTCTTGCAGTCTCCTCTTGTAGAAGCTGAGCACGCTCACTTTCAAAAGATTTTATTTTACTTTGATGGAGAAATTCTGTTACTTTGCTTTCTGTACTAAGTTGTAGTTCTCTGTACCTGAAAGAAGAAAATTATGAAACACTAAAGAAATCTCGATTTATAGAAACATAAACATTACTTCTACTTTTTTCTATATCCCCATATTATTATGCAGTTAATAACTTTTATTTATTCAGCAAAGCTTTTGTAAATAATTTAGAGAGGCATATGTATGGAAATATGCTAAGTCCAGGAAACAAAACATACCAATTAAACTTCCTCTACTCCTCCTTTCTTTTCATTCCTTCCATCCAAAAATAGTTATTACCTCTCTATGATTATTATTATTTTGTAAGACATTTAAAATAAAAAATGGTAAGAACAAATTTCAGTTATATTGCTTAAAATGACTTAATTTCCATATATTTCATAGGCCTTCTTAAATCTATAGCATTGTTTCCAAACTTGCTATTTCATCTAAGTCTAAATAATATCAGATGGAGAAGAATGGCGTGAAATATGCACATTAACCTGCATCTTCTTGAGATATTTGTAAAATAAATTTTTAAGTTAGTAAATATATATATCTGAATATTACAAGAAAACACAATGTACAAAGTACAAAGATAAATATAAAACGATAAGCAGTCTATTACAACACAGATAGAAACATTCTCTTCATTCCATAGGTATAGCTAGTAATGAAAACATTTCCATTTAACATATAAATCACTGCATATTATAGATTTGAAAATGCTTCAAGTTGACTGTGTTCTAACAGAAAGCAAACAAAGACATATTACACCTTTTCAGGGAGCTATTATGAACCCAGTATAATGCTAGATGTTCCTAAAATTCATTTTTTCAAATATTTATTGAGCTAGACACCATGCCAGGCAAATATGTATACAATGGAAGACAAAATAGGTTTTCTTTTTTTTCTTCCCCCTTAAAGAACTTAGTTTTCGGGAGTTCCCTGGTGGTCTAGTGGTTAGGATTGGCGCTTTCAATGCTGTGGCCCAGGGTTCAGTCCCTGTTCCAGGAACTGAGACCCTGGTTGGGGAACTGAGATCCCACAAGCTGCGTGGCGTGGCAAAAAAAAAAAAAAAAAAAGAACTTAGTTTTCTGGGGAAGAGAGGAAAATATACATGAAAATTCAATAGAATATGGTAAGTGCTCCAATAAGGTAATCCCTAGGTTCGATGGGAACCTACAGGAAGAAGATTTAACTCAGTTTGTGCAGGTGTGTGTTTGTGTGTGCGCAGCAGGCAGAGGTACAGGGTGGAAAGTGCTCTCGGAAGTAGAAACAAGAGTATGTGCAGGGCGGGAAGCAGAGAGCATAGTCTGTTTTATTCACAGTATTTCATTTAATCCTTACAAGAGCTCTATTAGGTATTTTGCAGATGAAAAACCAGAGGTTCAGAGATTAATTTCTTTAAACAGGAAGAAGGTGCTGGTAAATTTCAGGTGGGGTCTCAAATTCAGCTATGTTTGAGTCTACAGGAATGATCTTTCCACTATTACACAGTACTCTTAACTGACATTTCTGAGTTCAGATAAACTTTCAAATGTGTTTTAAAGGTCATTTCACTCTTGTAAGTGACAATAACATTCAAAGTATAACCAAAGAAAATAGGCATTTAGATACTTGCTACAGGCTACTTCACTCTTGGTACTCTTATCTTTAGTAAAAGCATCTCACAATCAGATTGGTGGAAGTTCCATTCAAGCATATCGCTACACATTATTTAATTCATACCAAGGCTTTAAGGTGAGTGCAGCTTGTGTCTTTAACTTTCTGGAAAGTCCAGGCATTAATTTTATGTATGTATAAAAGAACAGCTAGGTCATATGGTCACTCCAGTTTTAACTTTTTGAGGAACTGCCAAACTGCTTTTCAATGTGGTTGCACATTCTCACCAGCAATTACGAGGGTGGTAAGTTCTCCACATCCTTATCAAAACTTACCATTGTCTCTTTGATGATAGCCATCATCATGGATGTGAAGTAGTAAAAAATTATTTTACTCAAAAATTTATTAATTCAACAATTTACTGACATGAAAATGCCCTGTACTCCCTGGGGTAAATTGTCTTATAAATGCATAAAACGTATGTGAAATCCATACCTATTTGTATGTTAAACTGTGAGACACACTAGACTTTATTACTGAAATATATTCTTGATAAGTCATTTGGAATGTGCTATTTATCTTTAAAAGAATTTGTTTCGAAAAAATTAAACAGCAAAGTTTGCCTTTTTCTGGATTCAGGACATTGTGGTTAATTCTGAGGTCAATGCTAACTCCAAACAGGAAATGAAAGACTTAGCTTTTAGATTTCACCTGCTCTTCTTATTCATTATATGACACTTGAAAGTTACTTTTAGCACTATTATTCTTCCCCTATACTGAACAGTTAAGTAGTTATCTCCTAGAAATTTGAGGATACTAAGTTTAATAAAATGACACTTCTATGAACCAAATGATAATTCTTTTTAACCAGATATACTTATTTTTTATTTTTTTATACAGCAGGTTCTTATTAGTTATCTATTTTATACATATTAGTGTATATACGTCAATCCCAATCTCCCAATTCATACCACCACCACCACCCCCCTCAAATGATAATTCTAAAGGACTCATCTATTCTCATGTTGCTTACACAGTAAAAGAAAATCTGCCTCAAATCATTCTGACTTTGTAATAATAGTTACTCTTCTAATTTAAGTTGAACTGTGAAAATGCTGAGGAAACATTAGAGCTGCAAAAGCAGTTCCAGAGTGAGGAACAGATGACAAGGGTACAGGCTGACAATCTCAGGTAACTTCCTCCTACTTGTTTTGCTAATATAACCTGTCACATTTTACTTTGTTGACTCAGACTTCTCATTTTATCCTCTTAATATGAACATCTTATTTGAACTAAGTCAATAGTATTCACATGTTAACAAGTTTATGTTTGATATCCTAACTCAGCATAGTAACCTTAAGAGGTCACATTTCTTACAAAGTTAAAGTATAATCAGAATCTCCAACTATTGTTAGCCCAGGCCCCCAACGTGACTAGATGAGTCTTTATGCTAGCTGGGTTTTTAGTTTTCATACGACTTTCTCATAAATCACATACTACTTTAAAAATAGTAATATAAGGACCTAGAATGAACTGTTTTTGCTCTCAAGGAATATTCACTGCAACGTACTTTGGGCTGGACAAACAAGGAGAATTTTACCTGTTAAAAGGTGAAAATCAGCAATTAGACAGGAAACAACAGAGATGTTAACCCATGAGAAATGCTCCCAGCTATGGTGAATTAAACTCCAAGCAGCATGGCATATTCTGCAGTGCCGAGAAATAACTGCAGGAGAGACATCAACATGGAATTCTGCTCTCAGAAATGGGAGAGCTCACTTGAACAAAAGCACCAGATAAAACACTAAATAACAACAGGTTTTCATAACAATATTTACATCAGCAGTCTTTACATATATATGATGGTGAAAAGTTTGCTCATTACACTCTGATGTACTAAGCCAAGCAATGCTTGTTTATTCCAATCTCTATCAACAAGATTATCACTGGTACGAAAGTCAAAGACTCCTATAATTATTCATTTTAGTTTTTATTGCAATGAGAAACAACAACTGATCTTTGAATTTTATCCACAAAATGTTCATTGCTTCTTCAATATTAAAACTGGATATGGGACTTCCCTGGCAGTCCAGTGGTTAAGACTCCACGCTTCCGCTGTAGGGGTCACGGGTTCGATCCCTGGTCGGGAAACTAAGATCCTGCATCCTGCATGCCGCGTGGCATGGCCAAAATAAATAAATAAAATTAAAAAAAATAAATAAAAAATAAAACTGGATATTTATTCTGAACCCAATTATCTAATCTCATTTCCTAGATAGACTTTCTAAGGCAAAATACCCCCAAATATTATATTAAGTGGTAAGGTTCCTATAATCACCAGGACCAGTAAGTGGTCCTTCCATTAAGATTTTCTGAGAGCTGGTCCAGTTTAGAAGTAAGGCAGTGAAGCAGCTGAGGCAAGGCATTTGTCTATGTTCAGGAGAACAACTATAGATAGATAAAGAGCACAGGAAATAACACCTGCACAAGGAAGATTGGTAAAAGAAGTTAAGCAAAGTAACAGTATTTCCAGTTACAGGAAAGGGTTCAGGGAAGGATTTTAGTAGTTAGGCATCAGTTAGATTAAGTTTTGAAAGGGACTCTGGGTCAGTATAGAGAAAATACTTGTGGGGTTTAAAAGAATACATGGGAGCAGGTAGTCATGGCTGGACCATTAAATCCTTTGTGTTGGGGAGGATAATTTAATTCTAAATTCGACAAGAAACTGGGGCATATGCTGCTGATAAACTTTCTACGTGTATAAAAAAAAAAATTGCTTTTAAACAGAGATGGGCCTGAGACTCCAGATAGGGATTTCGCTGTGGGAAACTGGAGTTGACAAGGGCAGAAGCTGCCATCTCTAAGCAACTGAGAATCAATCTTGCTTACCTGAGTGGGAAACTGATCCCATTTTATTCTGGTGTTTCGGGCTCCTCTTTCTCCTTATTTTATTTTTTGCGGTACACAGGCCTTTCACTGTTGTGGCCTCTCCCGTTGTGGAGCACAGGCTCCGGACACGCAGGCTCAGTGGCCATGGCTCAGGGGCCCAGCCGCTCTGCGGCATGTGGGATCCTCCCGGACCGGGGCACGAACCCGTGTCCCCTGCATCGGCAGGCGGACTCTCAACCATTGCGCCACCAGGGAAGCCCTCTCCTTATTCTTCTAATAAGGCTTCATTGAGTTGATGTTCAATTCCCTTTGAATTATTCATTTTAACTAATCCACACCTTAACTACTCTTTGTCCCTGCTATTTGTAATCTCAGGGGATAAAACTGATCTCCATTCTATTTACAGAGAATTTCGGTTGTGTTTCTGAACCTGTTCTACATGTATTACTAGCCCTGTACCACATGCTGAAAATGCTTCTGGATGAGTCACTGAGTGATAGTTAACCAAACCCTAAGATCCACTTATGCCAATTAAGAATTGAGGGGGGGAAAAAGAAAACAGGACACAAAAACCTGTTTGTTTGGATTTTCTGCTTCTATGAACTGAGGAAAAGCTAATCATCTTAGGTTAAAGATACTAAACCACTGATTTTTCAATTATCCCTAAATATTTTTTTTGCTCTCAATAGTATCTATCTGTATATCTATATTTATAGACCCATATCTAATCTTATATTAACTGGTATTCTATCAACTACATATTTAAAGCATAATGAGTATGAAGTACAAGACACTTAATACTTTTTACAAAAGTACACTTTTTATTTCCTCTTTCATATCTGCTGTTTTATATAGGACTAACTTTCCATTAACCAGAATATTTCTTTCTTTCTTTTTTTTTTCTTGTTTCTCTTTCCTTTAATTCTTTTTTTTTTGTGGCCATGCTGCACAGCATGAGGGATCTTAGTTCCTCCACCAGGGATCGAATCCATACCCCCTGCAATGGAAGCGTGGAGTCTTAACCACTGGAACACCAGGGAAGTCCCAACCAGAATATTTCATTCCTCAACATCTAATTCATTTAAAAATATTTATTGTGCACCTAAATGTGCCAGATACTATTAGATACCAGAGAACCACAAATAGCATCACTACTCTTTAAGGATCTCACATTGTAATGATGAAAAGGCAAACAAACGTAAGGTGATAAGCTAATAAATTCTAATAATAATAATAGAGTGAGGGTAGAGAGAATGATAGAGATATTAGTGGTGGTGTTATGTTAAAGACGTTGGGCAGGGAAGGCATCGCTCTGTTAGAAGGTGATATTTGAGCAAAGGATTTAATAAAATCTATATTTTAAAACTAAAATAAGTGATTAATAAAAAAATAGTTACTGGCCATGTAAAGATTATATGTATTATATAAGATTTATATAATAAAGACTTTTTCATTTTAAAGAGATACAATGTTAAAAATATGAAGGCAATAGGAGTCCTTCACACTGATTTGAAACTTGGTATCTTAAACCAGTAGTTAAAATTACCTACCCAAACTATACTAATGGATTTACTAGAGAGTCTAATCTATATGAATTGTAACTAGAACAAAGAGGACTGAATTTTTAACAAATGCATTGGTGACATCAGGATGAATGCTACTATTTCACAGGACTGGGAAATAGACACTTATTTGAACAAACAATTAGATCAACTTAAGAAATGCTTTGAATTCATTTTTATTCTGAAGTAATTCATAAGCCACATAAGAAATGTCCTTTCATCATTTATAGTGTGTCTTTTTGAAAACAGCTTTACAATTTTTGTCTTGATTATACAAATAATACATTTATTATAGAATTTTAGAAAATACAGAAAATAGAAGAAAATGTCAACTGTAAGCTCATAATGATAATTGCTGTTTATGTTTTTATATATCTCCTTCTCTGCACAAGTAAATATTTTCAAGTTTTTATTTTTAATTCTGTAATTTATCACATCCATTCTTAGGGAAAAAACTTCAAATATTACAAGTAAAGATTAAAGACCTCCTATTTATCACTTTTCTGTGCATCCTCATTGTGGTTTTTCTTTTCTTTTCTTTTCTTTTTTTTTTTTTTTGCCATACGCGGGCCTCTCACTGTTGTGGCCTCTCCCGTTGCGGAGCACAGGCTCCGGATGCGCAGGCTCAGCGGCCATGGCTCCCGGGCCCAGCCGCTCTGTGGCATGTGGGATCTTCCTGGACCGGGGCACGAACCTGTGTCCCCTGCATCGGCAGTTGGACTCTCAACCACTGTGCCACCAGAGAAGCCCTCTTTTCTTTTTTTTAAACAATACATGTGTATTATACACAGAAGGATATATCAGTCTCCTTTTTCATTTTTTAAAAAGTGGCTCATGTCACATACAGTCTGTAATTTTTTTTCACCTAAGAATATGTTTTGGGATCCATCCATGTTTCTACTTCATTCTTTCCATTTGCTACACAGTAGATCACAATGTGGACATAATCATTTAATTCTATAATTCATTTATTTTATCCTAAACTGATGAACATTTAGATTGTTTCCAATTTTTAATTACACACAGTGCTTCAAAGGCCACCATAAATAATTCCTCCACTTCACGAGCGAATGTTTCTCTAAGAAAGATCATCATGGAGTAGAATTGTTGAATCAAAAGATTTAAAATTTTAAGAGATACTGCCCAATTTCCCTCCCAAGTGGCAATATCAATTAAAAATGGTACCAGAAGTGTATGAAATATGGTTCCTCTACTTCCTCACCAATATTTGATATTATCATATATAAACATGTTTGCTATGCACATTATATATGTAAATTATATATTCATATAGAATTCGCTATCCTTTCCCCCCTGATATAACTTAAAAATCTTCCTATGCTATTAAACACCTTTTATAAATATTATTTTTATTGGCCACATAATTTTCCATTCTTTATTATTCCTCTATTGTTAGACATTTAGCATCTCCCAAATTTCTTACTTCACTGTTCATACCAAATAGTCATACCCAGTTTATTCTTTACTCTGAGCAAAGTATGAATTTCCAGAAACAAAATACATCTTTGAAGGAAGAAGGCTCTTACAATTAAAGGCTGTGCTATAAAGTAACCATACTGAGCAATGCCAGGATAGTTGGGAAAAGTATATGAGGCCCAAATGTGTCTACTTTGTGGAGGATATTATTGTTTGGATCCATATATCCTGATGTGTTTCTTTAAAAAAATATAAACTTGACTCATTACGTATGCACATATTTAGACATGTATCATGGATATATCTAAAATCACATAAGGACATTTACAGATATCTAAAAAGAAAAGTGTACATTTGGGAGAAATGATATTACTGTAGGTAAAGGTATCTGGGAGATGGGAGGGTGGAAATAAAGTTACTCTTTTTACATTATGTGGTTTGACTTAAAATTAATTTTGCTAAAGGCGACTCAAAAATTTTTGATATGGGCAATTAAAAAATGTAAACTTAAGCACTTTCCATTTAAATAATTTTGGCTGACATACATTTTACTTCTCAAAATAAAAGTATTTATTAGCCAAGTAAGGGATGAAGTACTTATCACTACATCATCACTGTCTAGTAAAGCTAAATCTTTGGTTGGTTAAGTTTTTTAATATCCTGAAAACACCTGAAAGATCTCTGAAGCCAGAAATAAGTACTCCTGCTCTACCAGACCTAATCTATAATTTCTAATCCATTACTTTAAAAAAGCAAACAAAACAAAACAAACCCCAAATTAAAAAACCACAATTTTATGTAGTTTTACATATTTCAAATTAATGCACATTTATATTTACATTTATACAAATTAACACCAGAACTTACAATTGAATTTTGAAAGGAGGATTTGTGAAAATTTCTACAGGTATTTCTTTAAAAATAACTTTTCATATCATTATATCTTTAATATTTAAATATATAGTTATATTCTTCAATTTATGAATTTATATATCAGTTGGAAAGGGGAGTAGGTCAGAATCTCCTATTATTCGGATTACATACTAATTTACTATCCTGTTAATATGCCCTCCCACTGGGAAGTGTTTGTTTTCTAATCGAGAATTGCTGTATGTAATGAGAGAAATTTACTGATAGGACCACGTTGCCCATGTGAAAGCTCTGAAGGTAGCAAACATGTTTAAAACAATTAATATATATTAGAGAATATATCTGAAATTGCTTTCTTTTCATTGACATTGAAATGGAAAGTGTTATTTTAAAGATTTTCCTTTTATACATTATTGCTACCTAGTGTTCTACCAACTGTTCTTTTATTTTTGTCATCTCGATATTACAAAATTTTAAAATATATACTTAGATACTGAATCCAAACTATTTTCAGTGAAAATTAGAAGAGCAATGACTGCAGTTTAAAGATATATATATATATATATAACATTACAGAGAAACAGAATTCTAGTAATTCTGGTCTTTCCATTTCAAGTGTGAAATTTTCAAAACTGAAAAAGCAGGCAGAAAAAACATAAAACGACCATCAATGTTGCAACAATGATTACTACAGGACATGAGGAAGGAATTTAAAAGGCGTTTGGGTATCTGTCCAAATGCTTCTGCCATTTAGATGATTTCTTCAACAAGTCCACTGATCAGCTGTAATACTACATCTGTCATTTTTGGCTTACAAGCTAATTCTTAAATGAATGTGAGAGATCTTTTTTTTGCTGAGTTAAAAATGCTGAGTATGTTTAACAACTGTACCATGGATTTATAAGAATTTCAAGCATGCATTTAGAGTAATTCAATGCATCTATCATATCATGATCAAATAAAATATGTAATGTCATTAATAAACAATATGTAGTAATATTTGGCTGTCTATAAAGGCAAAAAATTGATACCAGGCATGTGAAGATAAAAGTAAGTACTTAAGTGAAACAAATATAATGAAAGGAATGTAGCCTTAAAATAAATCAAAGCATGCATGAGATAAAATTAGAGTAAAATATTTTATAACAGTGTTTGAATGGGGAGCTGTTTTCTCTTTGGTGGCAACATGACAACACTAAAAATTCAACTTGAATCATCCTCTGAACCAAGAGTATTTATTATATCAGTGCATCAGAGTACTCAAAACTATTTCATGCTGCTTTCAATACAGGCCCTAGAGTGTTAGGCTACATTAAAGAAAAAGATCAGAATATTATAAAGCTGAATCTAAAAAAAGTCATTAAGTTTGCTGTATGTACTTTCCTCTCAACTTTGTTGTGAGCCCAAAACTGCTCTAAAAAAATGAAGTCTTAAAAAAAATTCATAAGAAAATACACTTTGGGGGGATGCTTTTATGAAGAATAGTGTCAGGTATGAACAAGCAGAATATAAGCTAATCATGGTTTTGTCCTATTTTTCCAGAAGACATAGTGCAAAGAAAGGATATCAACTTACTACAGCTAACACACAAAGTACTGTATAAGGCAAAAAGGAATATAAAGGTCATTTAGACTAACTTCCTATTAACAGGCAAAAACTACAAACCTTAACTTATATAAATGTGTTTTGAAAATAGGCTAAAGAATTCCACGCGAACTCTCAGAAAATTCCTGAATAGGGATCTAGAAACCAGAGTCCTGGGTCTTCAAAATCATAGAGTTTGATAGTAGAGCTGGATCACTAGGAAGACTTTTTTATTTTCTAAGTGTGAGGATGACTCCTAAGCTTGATTCCATCTGCCCAATCAGGAATGACCTCAGAACCACTTGTGGTACTTGTAAGAATTCTAGATGCCGCGGTTCCACCTTAGACCTACTGCATCAAAATCTCTAAGGATAGACTTGGGAATACTGAGTTCTAGTTGACTAAATGAGCAAATATAAGTGAAATGCTCACAACAGTGCCTTGTACAATTAAAAGTTACTCAAGTACAAGAATCTTGTTTAATGTATCTCTGGATTCTTAGGATCTAGTGTATCACCTGGTATATAAGAAACTCTTAGTGACTCTTTACTGAATGAATAAATGGAGTCATATTAACCATTTTGGGTGTTGTAAAACTGAAATTACTAAGTCGGTTCAAGCCAGGGTAGAAAACACTAAAGTATCATAAACTAATCTGATGAGGGACAATCTTTTCTGAAGTGTGACAAAACTAGTGAATTAAGATGATTATTTCCAGGTTTGGGTGTCAGTGTAAGATGAAAACAAATCACGGGGAATGAAGGAAAAAGAAACCAAAATGATGGGATAGGTATGAACGAGCTACAAGAAAGATTAAAGTTTCTAAAAATGTAGTTTACCTAATGGCTAAGGTGGTAGGATGGAGATGTGACCACATTCAAAAAACATTTAAAAAACAGACATACAAACAAGGAGCAAAGTTAGTGTGACATGATAGCATGATATATCTAAATTCTGTAAGGAGTTAAAGTTGTTGCAAAATGTACACACAATTTAAAAAATATAAGTGCAACTCACTAGCATGAATGTCTCTCATGAAGGCATGTAAAACAGAAATGAAGAAGAAAAACATAACATAATAATGAGAAGAACTAAATCACTCTGTTAGGTCTACTTCCTCGTCTCTAAATTTCTCTCATTAGACTTAATGGACTAAATAACTGCTTATTAGTTTTTCTATACAATACTACCTTGGGATTTTCAAACAACTAGATAGATAAGACAATATTATGTTAGCACAGTTAACATATCATGTTATTATCATACTTTTTATCTTCTACAGCCGTTTGTCAAATGAGAAAGCTTATAAAATTTCAGAAAATGTCTGCATACCTAGGTATTTATTTAACTGTCTATTTATGGCTACAAATGGATCAGGATAAAAATGAAATAATAAAGTATCTCATATAATCAAAGATAAGTATTAATTGAATGAAAAAAATTAAACATAAAAAAAATTAAACATTAAAAAAATCTCACATTAGTACTTTGAAGAAATGCTTTCTCCCCTTAAATATTTTCCGGAGCCTCACCTGTCTCCCTATACTTTTCCTATATATACCCTTCCATCCCAGCAACTGTTGGTTGCTTCTCGTGCTCCTCCTCCCTAGGCTGGGGGAAAGTTGGCACTTTTATTACCGCCCACCGATTACGGCCTGCCGCCTCTTCCTTTTCTCTCACTTGCTATTCTAACCGAGACCCAAAGCAGTAGGAGGCTTTGGGTCTCGGTTAGAATAGCAAGTGAGAGAGAGGTTTGTGATCAAACGTCAGAGATGAAATCTATAGGATTTTACTACAAGGAAACTTGAACTGGCACGACTCCTGTCAGCATGTGTACAAAACAATACAAAGGAAAGGAGCCCAACGTTTTAGTGCCTTATGTTTATATTTGCTATTCATGTATATATATGCTTTTCACTTAATCATCTCTAAAATTTTAACACAGAGTTTCAGATTATTCTCTTTTCAGAGATAAAGAAACTGAGACTTAGGAAAGTTAGTAACTTGCCCAAGTAAGTAACAAAGCTGGAATTTGCACCCAGGTCTGCCTCAAATTTCTGGGCTCTTACCCTATAACAACCTGTATCCAAGAGAGAAAAAAAATTTTAAATAAAAATAAAGTATGTACCAAAAAGATATACACAAACTCCAGCAATACCCTGTTGGCAGCTAAGTGTGGACAGACACAACTAAAGAAGGAAGACAGCAGAGGCAAAGGGCATGACTGAAAGGTGAAAAAAGAAGATGAAACAGGCCAGGGCTGTCCACGAAAAGAATCAAACACACAATGACTCCCCATGGGGAGAGTAAACCTGGGTTTAGGTGTGGGGTTTAAGGAGGTTCAAATCATTTAAAGGTGTTATAGATGTCCTAGAAAGAAATCTAGAGAGAAAAGTTATTCCTGTTGCTTTGGACAAAGTTGGCTCTGTGCCCCACCAATACCTACAGTACGGGTCTGAATATAAGATGAGGCCTTTCCCTCAAATCATTCGGAAGGCAAAAAGGGTGTCACTTTTTCTTTGAGTTTTCATAAAATCCTTCCCATTGAGTATTCTCTCAATAGCTTTATTTGGAAATATAAGACACTGTGTAGGGAGGACACATTGGCTTGCAAAGACCATAATCAACGCAAATTTTGATGCTAATATTGTTCTCTTAAAAGAATCAATAAATATAGAAGCAAAGATACTTAACACATATAATAATTATTTCTGGGATGCAGCCTCACAACTACACCACAAGCAGGTGTTAAAGATTATCTTAAAAAAGAAACATAATCAATCACACTGTGAAGATCACAAACACACCAAAAAAACAAATGGAAAAAAATTGTTTTTGAATGGATACTGTGGCAAAAGATGAAAATCTGACAACAGTACCATCTAGGGATTCCAACAGTGAAAAAATATAAAAAGCAGTGAACTTCCTTCCCCGTATTGTATGACCTATTATATCAGACAGGCTAACACTGGTACATCACAAAGTACTCTTTCCACTGAAAGGCAGATGATGTCACTGATTTTGTCTCCAGAAAGAGGGCAGACAGCAGAAGCAAGGACTACAATTCTGCAGCCTGTGGAAGGAAAATCACATTCACAGAAAGATAAGATAAAATAAAAAGGCAGAGGATTTCGTACCAGATGAAGGAACAAAACAAAACGCCAGAAAAACAACTAATGAAGTGGAGATAGGCAACCTTCCAGAAAAGGAATTCAGAATAATGATAATGAAGATGATCCAGGACCTCGGAAAAAGAATGGAGGCAAAGATTGAGAAAATGCAAGAAATGTTTAACAAAGACCTAGAAGAATTAGAGAAAAAACACCGAGAAGAATTAAAGAACAAACAAACAGAGGTGAACAATACAGTAACTGAAATGAAAAATACACAAGAAGGAATCAATAGCAGAAAAACTGAGGCAAAAGAACGGCTAAGTGACCTGGAAGACAGAATGGTGGAATTCACTGCCACAGAACAGAATAAAGAAAAAGGAATGAAAATAAATGAAGACAGCCTAAGAGACCTCTGGGACAACATTAAGCAACAACATTCACATTACAGGGGTCCCAGAAGGAGAAGAGAGAGAGAAAGCATCTGAGAAAATATTTAAAGATATTACAGATGAAAACTTCCCTAATGTGGGAAATGAAATAGCCACCCAAGTCCAGGAAGCGCAGAGAGTTCCAGGCAGGATAAACCCAAGGAGAAACATGCTGAGACACATAGTAATCAAACTGGCAAAAATTGAAGACAAAGAAAAATTATTGAAAGCAACAAGGGAAAAATGACAAATAACATGCAAGGGAACTCCCATAAGGTTAACAGCTGATTTCTCAGCAGAAACTCTACAAGCCAGAAGGGAGTGGCATGATATATTTAAAGTGATGATGGGCTTCCCTGGTGGAACAGTGGTTAAGAATCCACCTGCCAATGCAGAGGACACGGGTTCAAGCCCTGGTCCAGGAAGATCCCACATGCCGTGGAGAAACAAAGCCTGTGCGCCACAACTACTAAGCCTGTGCTCTAGAGCCCGCGAGCCACAACTACTGAGCCCGCATGCCACAACTACTGAAGCCCACGTGCCTAGAGCCTGTGCTCCGCAACAAAGAGAAGCCACCACAATGAGAAGCCCACACACCGCAACAAAGAGTAGCCCCTGCTAGCCGCAGCTAGAGAAAGCCTTGTGCACAGCAACGAAGACCCAATGCGGCCAAAAAAAATAAATAAATAAATAAAAATAAATTAATTAAAAAAATAAAGTGATGAAAGGGAAGAACTTACAACCAAGATTACCCGGTAAGGATCTCATTCAGACTTGACAGAGAAATCAAAAACTTTACAGACAAGCAAAAGCTAAGAGAATTCAGCACCACCAAACCAGTTCTACAACAAATGCTAAACGAACTTCTCTAAGTGGGAAACACGAGAGAAGAAAAGGAGCTACAAAAATAAACCCATAACATTTCACACCAGGAAATCTGGTCTGAAAGGATGGGTGTGAAGCCTCTGCACGCGCCACCCTCTGAGCAAGCGAAGCCAGACTAAGCCCAAAGGAAAAAAATATCCTACACTATTAATAAAAGAGCACTATCGAGTCTGGACCTGCCGAAGAGGCAAGAGACTTTTTCTTCCCTCTTTGTTTCCTGGTGCGCGAGGAGAGGGGATTAAGAGCGCTGCTTAAATGAGCTCCAGAGATGGGCGCGAGCTGCGGCTAAAAGTGCGGACCCCAGAGACGTGCATGAGATGCTAAGGCTGCTGCTGCTGCCACCAAGAAGCCTGTGTGCGAGCACAGGTCACTATCCACATCCCCCTTCCGGGGAGCCTGTGCAGCCCGCCACTGCCAGGGTCACGGGATCCAGGGACAACTTCCCCAGGAGAACGCACGGGTGGGCCTCAGGCTGGTGCAACGTCATGCCGGCCTCTGCAGCTGCAGGCCCGCCCCGAACTCAGTGCCCCTCCCTCTCCCCCCCAACCCGCCCCCCCACCCCCGGCCTGAGTGAGCCAGAGTCCTTGAAGCAGCTGCTCCTTTAACCCCGTCCTGTCTGAGCGAAGAACAGAGGCCCACCGGCTGACCAACATGCAGAGGCGGGGCCAAATCCAAAGCTGAGCGCCTGGGAGCTGTGAGAACAAAGAAGAGAAAGGGAAATCTCTCCCAGCAGCCTCAGAAGCAGCGGATTAAAGCTCCATAATCAACTTGATGTACCCTGCATCTGTGGAATACATGAATAGACAACAAATCATCCCAAATCGAGGAGGTGGACTTTGAGAGCAAGATTTATGATTTTTTCTGCTTTCCCTCTTTTTGTGAGTGTGTATGTGTATGCTTCTGTGTGAGACTTTGTCTGTATAGCTTTGCTTCCACCATTTGTCCTAGGGTTCTATCTGTCCGTTTTTATTTTTTAATTTCTTTTCTTAATAAATATTTTTTATTGTAATAACTTTATTTTACTTTATCTTCTTTCTTTCTTTCTTTGTTTCCTTCCTTCCCTCCTTTAGACAACAAATCATCCCAAATTGAGGAGGTGGACTTTGAGAGCAAGATTTATGATTTTTTCCCCTTTTCCTCTTTTTGTGTGTATGTGTACGCTTCTGTGTGAGATTTTCTCTGTATAGCTTTCCTTCCACCATTTGTCCTAAGGTTCTATCCGTCCGTTTTTTTTAAAAAAATATTTTCTCTTAGTAATTATTTTTTATTTTAATAACTTTATTATATTTTATCTTACTTTATTTTATTTTACTTTATCTTCTTTCTTTCCTTCCCTCCTTCCTTCCTCCCTCCCTCCTTTCTTTCTTTCTTTCTTTTTCTTCTATTAATTCTTTCTTTCTACTTTTTCTCCCTTTTATTCTGAGCTGTGTGGAAGAAAGGCTCTTGGCGCTGCAGACAGGAGTCAGTGCTGTGCCTCTGAGGTGGTAGAGCCAACTTCAGGACACTGGTCCACAAGAGACCTCACAGCTCCACATACTATCAAAGGGCGAAAATCTCCCAGAGATCTCCATCTCAACGCCAGCACCCAGCTTCACTCAACGACCAGCAAGCTACAGTGCTGGACACCCTATGCCAAACAACTAGCACGACAGGAACACAACCCCACCCTTTAGCAGAGAGGCTGCCTAAGATCATAATAAGTCCACAGACACCCCAAAACACAGCAACAGATGTGGACTTGCCCACCAGAAAGACAAGATACAGCCTCATCCACCAGAACACAGGCACTAGTCCCCTCCACCAGGAAGCCTACACAACCCACTGAACCAAACTTAGCCACTGGGGACAGATACCAAAAACAACGGGAACTATGAACCAGCAGCCTGCAAAAAAGGAGACCCCAAACACAGTAAGATAAGCAAAATGAGAAGACAGAAAAACACACAGCAGTTGAAGGAGCAAGATAAAAACCCACCAGACCTAACAAATGAAGAGGAAATAAGCAGTCTACCTGAAAAAGAATTCAGAATAATGATAGTAAAGATGACCCAAAATCATGGAAATAGAATAGACAAAATGCAAGAAACATTTAACAAGGACCTAGAAGAACTAAAGATGAAACAAGCAATGATGAACAATGCAATAAATGAAATTAAAAATACTCTAGATGGGATCAATAGCAGAATAACTGAGGCAGAAGAAAGGATAAGTGACCTGGAAGATAAAGTAGTGGAAATAACTACTGCAGAGCAGAATAAAGAATGAAAATAACTGAGGACAGTCTCAGAGACCTCTGAGACAACATTAAACACACCAACATTCGAATTATAGGGGTTCCAGAAGAAGAAGAGAAAAAGAAAGGGACTGAGAAAATATTTGAAGAGATTATAGTTGAAAACTTCCATAATATGGGAAAGGAAATAGCTAATCAAGTCCAGGAAGCACAGAGAGTCCCATACAGGATAAATCCAAGCAGAAATACGCCAAGACACACATTAATCAAACTGTCAAAAATTAAATACAAAGAAAACAAATTAAAAGCAGCAAGGGAAAAACAACAAATAACACACAAGGGAATCCCCATAAGGTTAACAGCTGATCTTTCAGCAGAAACTCTGCAAGCCAGAAGGGACTGGCAGGACATATTTAAAGTGATGAAGGAGAAAAACCTGCAACCAAGATTACTCTACCCAGCAAGGATCTCATTCAGATTTGATGGAGAAATTAAAACCTTTACAGACAAGCAAAAGCTGAGAGAGTTCAGCACCACCAAACCAGCTTTACAACAAATGCTAAAAGAACTTCTCTACACAAGAAACACAAGAGAAGGAAAAGACCTACAATAACGAACCCAAAACAATTAAGAAAATGGGAATAGGAACATACATATCGATAATTACCTTAAATATAAATGGAATAAATGCTCCCACCAAAAGACACAGATTGGCTCAATGGATAGAAAAACAAGACCCATATATATGCTGTCTACAAGAGACCCACTTCAGGCCTAGAGACACATACAGACTGAAAGTAAGGGGATGGAAAAAGATATTTCATGCAAATGGAAACCAAAAGAAAGCTGGAGTAGCAATTCTCATATCAGACAAAATAGACTTTAAAATAAAGACTACTAGAAGAGACAAAAAAGGACACTACATAATGATCAAGGGATTGCTCCAAGAAGAAGATATAACAATTGTAAATATTTATGCACCCAACATAGGAGTACCTCAATACATAAGGCAAATACTAACAGTCATAAAAGGGGAATTCACCAGTAACACATTCATAGTAGGGGACTTTAATACCCCACTTTCACCAATGGACAGATCATCCAAAATGAAAATAAATAAGGAAACACAAGCTTTAAATGATACATTAAACAAGATGGACTTAATTGATATTTATAGGACATTCCATCCCAAAACAACAGAATACACATTTTTCTCAAGTGCTCATGGAACATTCTCCAGGATAGATCATATCTTGGGTCACAAATCAAGCCTTGGTAAATTTAAGAAAATTGAAATTGTATCAAGTATCTTTTCCGACCACAACGCTATGAGACTAGATATCAATTACAGGAAAAGATCTGTAAAAAATACAAACGCATGGAGGCTAAACAATACACTACTTAATAACCAAGTGATCACTGAAGAAATCAAAGAGGAAATCAAAAACTACCTAGAAACAAATGACAATGGAGACACGATGACCCAAAACCTATGGGATGCAGCAAGAGCAGTTCTAAGAGGGAAGTTTATAGCAATACAATCCTACCTTAAGAAACAGGAAACATCTTGAATAAACAACTTAACCCTGCACCTAAAGCAATTAGAGAAAGAAGAACAAAAAACCCCCAAAGTTAGCAGAAGGAAAGATATCATAAAAATCAGATAAGAAATAAATGAAAAAGAAATGAAGGAAACGACAGCAAAGATCAATAAAACTAAAAGCTGGTTCTTTGAGAAGATAAACAAAATTGATAAAGCATTAGCCAGACTCATCAAGAAAAAAAGGGAGAAGACTCAAATCAATAGAATTAGAAATGAAAAAGGAGAAGTAACAACTGACACTGCAGAAATACAAAAGATCATGAGAGATTACTGCAAGCAACTCTATGCCAACAAAATGGACAAGCTGGAAGAAGTGGACAAATTCTTAGAAATGCACAACCTGCCAAGGCTGAATCAGGAAGAAATAGAAAATATGAACAGACCAATCACAAGCACTGAAATTGAAACTGTGATAACATTCTTCCAACAAACAAAAGCCCAGGACCAGATGGCTTCCAGGAGAATTCTATCAAATATTTAGAGAAGAGCTAACACCTATCCTTCTCAAACTCTTCCAAAATATAGCAGAGGGAGGAACACTCCCAAACTCATTCTACGAGGCCACCATCACCCTGATACCAAAACCAGACAAGGATGTCACAAAGAAAGAAAACTACAGGCCAATATCACTGATGAACATAGATGCAAAAATTCTCAACAAAATACTAGCAAACAGAATCCAACAGCACATTAAAAGGCTCATACACCATGATCAAGTGGGGTTTATTCCAGGGATGCAAGGATTCTTCAATGTATAACAATCAATCAATGTGATAAACCATATTAACAAATTGAAGGAGAAAAACCATATGATCATCTCAATAGATGCAGAGAAAGCTTTTGACAAAATTCAACACCAATTTATAATAAAAACCCTGCAGAAAGTAGGCATAGAGGGAGCTTTCCTCAACATAATAAAGGCCATATATGACAAACCCACAGCCAACATCATCCTCAATGGTGAAAAACTGAAACCATTTCCACTAAGATCAGGAACAAGACAAGGTTGCCCACTCTCACCACTCTTACTCAACATAGTTTGGGAAGTTTTATCCATAGCAATCAGAGAAGAAAAGAAAATAAAAGGAATCCAAATTGGAAAAGAAGAAGTAAAGCTGTCACTATTTGCAGATGACGTGATACTATACATAGAGAATCCTAAAGATGCTACCAGAAAACTACTAGAGCTAATCAAAGAATTTGGTAAAGTAGCAGGATACAAAATTAATGCACAGAAATCTCTGGCATTCCTATACACTAATGATGAAAAATCTGAAAGTGAAATTAAGGAAACACTCCCATTTACCATTGCAACAAAAAGAATAAAATATCTAGGAATAAACCTACCTAAAGAGAAAAAAGACCTGTATGCAGAAAATTATAAGACACTGATGAAAGAAATTAAAGATGATACAAATAGATGGAGAGATATACCATGTTCTTGGATTGGAAGAATCAAGATTGGGAAAATGACTCTACTACCTAAAGCAATCTACAGATTCAATGCAATCCCTATCAAACTACCACTGGCATTTTTCACAGAACTAGAACAAAATATTTCACAATTTGTATGTAAACACAAAAGACCCCGAACAGCCAAAGCAATCTTAAGAACAAAAAACGGAGCTGGAGGAATCAGGATCCCTGACTTCTGACTATACTACAAAGCTACAGTAATCAAGACAGTATGGTACTGGAACAAAAACAGAAAGATAGATCAATGGAACAGGATAGAAAGCACAGAGATAAACCCACGCACATATGGTCACCTTATCTTTGATAAAGGAGGTAGGAATGTACAATGGAGAAAGGACAGCCTCTTCAATAAGTGGTGCTGGAAAAACTGGACAGGTACATGTAAAAGTATGAGATTAGATCACTCCCTAACACCATACACAAAAATAAGCTCAAAATAAGCTCAAAATGGATTAAAGACCTAAATGTAAGGCCAGAAACTGTCAAAGTGTTAGAGGAAAACATAGGCAGAACACTGTATGCTATAAATCACAGCAAGATCGTTTTTGACCCACCTCCTAGAGAAATGGAAATAACAACAAAAATAAACAAATGGGACCTAATGAAACTTCAAAGCTTTTGCACAGCAAAGGAAACCATAAACAAGACCAAAAGACAACCCTCAGAATGGGAGAAAATATTTGCAAATGAAGCAGCTGACAAAGGATTAATCTCCAAAATTTATAAGCAGCTCATGCAGCTCAATAACAAAAAAACAATCCAATCCAAAAATGGGCAGAAGACCTAAATAGACATTTCTCCAAAGAAGATATACAGACTGCCAACAAACACATGAAAGAATGCTCAACATCATTAATCATTAGAGAAACGCAAATCAAAACTACAATGAGATATCATCTCACACCAGTCAGAATGGCCATCATCAAAAAATCTAGAAACAATAAATGCTGGAGAGAGTGTGGAGAAAAGGGAACCCTCTTGCACTGCTGGTGGGAATGTGAATTGGTACAGCCACTATGGAGAACAGTATGGAGGTTCCTTAAAAAACTACAAATAGAACTACCATATGACCCAGCAATCCCACTACTGGGCATATACCCTGAGAAAACCATAATTCAAAATGAGTCATGTACCAAAATGTTCATTGCAGCTCTATTTACAATAGCCAGGAGGTGGAAACAACCTAAGTGTCCATCATCGGATGAATGGATAAAGAAGATGTGGCACATATATACAATGGAATATTACTCAGCCATAAAAAGAAACGAAATCGAGCTATTTGTAATGAGGTGGATAGACCTAGAGTCTGTCATACGGAGTGAAGTTAAGTCAGAAAGAGAAAGACAAATACTGTATGCTAACACATATATATGGAATTTAAGAAAAAAAAATGTCATGAAGAACCTAGGGGTAAGACAGGAATAAAGACACAGACCTACTAGAGAATGGACTTGAGGATATGGGGAGGGGGAAGGATAAACTGTGAAAAGTGAGAGAGGCGTGGACATATATACACTACCAAATGTAAGGTAGACAGCTAGTGGGAAGCAGCCGCAAAGCACCGGGAGATCAGCTCGGTGCTTTGTGACCGCCTGGAGGGGTGGGATAGGGACGGTGGGAGGGTGGGAGACACAAGAGGGAAGAGATATGGGAACATATGTATATGTATAACTGATTCACTTTGTTATAAAGCAGAAACTAACACACCATTGTAAAGCAATTATACTCCAATAAAGATGTAAAAAAAAAAAAAACAAAAAAACCCAAAACCCTATCATTGACCTGCTTAAGTGGCACTATCAAACAAATTTATTTTGATTGAGATTAATAGTCACTAATGTCGAAAGTTACAAATTCGTTAAAGTTCAGTGCTAATGTAATTTAAAATGTTTTCATCAGTGATATGTTAGTTCACACTATGACATTTGTATTCTAATGAAATCGTACTAAATATGAAAAAAATATATACCCATAACAATTGAGAAAATGGTAACAGGAACATACATATCAATAATTACCTTAAATGTGAATGGATTAAATGCTCCAACCAAAAGACACAGGCTCATTGAATGGATTCAAAATGAAGACCCATATATATGCTGTCTACAGGAGACCCACTTGAGACCTAGGGACATATACAGACTGAAGGTGAGGGGATGGAAAAAGATATTCCGTGCAAATGGAAATCAAAAGAAAGCTGGAGTAGCAATACTCATCAGATAAAATAGACTTGAAAATAAAGAATGTTACAAGAGACAAGGAAGGACACTACATAATGATCAAGGGATCAATCCAAGGAGAAGATATAACAATTTTAAATATATATGCACCCAACATAGGAACACCTCAATACATAAGGCAACTGCTAACAGCTATAAAAGAGGAAATCGACAGTAACACAATAATAGTGGGGAACTTTAACACCTCACTTGCACCAATGGACAGATCATCCAGACAGAAAATTAATAAGGAAACACAGCTTTAAATGACACAATAGGCCAAATAGATTTAATTGATTTTTATAGGACATTCCATCCAAAAACAGCAGATTACACTTTCTTCTCAAGCGTACACAGAACATTCTTCAGGATAGACCACATCTTGAATCACAAAATCAAGCCTCGGTAAATTTAGGAAAACTGAAATCGTATCAAGCACCTTTTCCTACCACAACACTATGAGATTAGAAATCAATTACAGGGAAAAAAACGTAAAAAACACAAACACGTGTAGGCTAAACAATGTGTTACTATATAACCAAAAGATCACTGAAGAAATCAAAGAGGAAATCAAAAAAATACCTAGAGACAAACGACAATGAAAACAGGATGATCCAAAGCCTATGGGATGCAGCAAAGGCAGTTCTAAGAGGGAAGTTTATAGCAATACAAGTCTACCTCAAGAAACAAGACAAATCTCAAGTAAACAATCTAACATTAGAAAAATAATAACAAAAAAACCCCAAAGTTAACAGAAGGAAAGAAATAATAAAGATCAGAGCAGAAGTAAGTGAAATAGAAACAAAGTAAACAATGGCAAAGGTCAATAAAACTAAAAGCTGGTTCTTTGAGAAGATAAACAAAATAGATAAACCTTTAGCCAGTCTCATCAAGAAAAAGAGGGAGAGTACTCAAGTCAATAAAATTAGAAATGAAAAAGGAGTTACAACAGACACTGCAGAAATACAAAGCATCATAAGAGACTACTACAAGCAACTCTATGCTAATAAAACGGACTACCTGCAAGAAATGGACAGACCAATCGCAAGTAACGAAATTGATGCTGTGATTAAAAATCTTCCAACAAACAAAAGTCCAGGACCAGATGGCTTCACTGATGAATTCTATCAAAACATTTAGAGAAGAGCTAACACCCATCCTTCTCAAACTCTTCCAAAAAATTGCAGAGGAAGGAACACTCCCAAACTCATTCTATGAGGCCACCATCACCCTGCTACCAAAACCAGACAAAGATACTACAAAAAAAGAAAATTACAGACCAATATCACTGATGAATATAGATGCAAAATCCCTCAACAAAATACTAGCAAACAGAATCCAACAGCACATTAAAAGGATCATACACCATGATCAAGAGGGATTTATCCCAGGGATGCAAGGATTCTTCAATATATGCAAATCAATCAATGTGATACACCATATCAACAAATTGAAGAAGAAAAACCATATGATCATCTCAATAGATGCAGAAAAAGCTTTTGACAAAATTCAACGCCATTTATGATAAAAACCCTCCAGAAAGTGGGCACAGAGGGAACCTACCCCAACATAATAAAGGCCATATATGACAAACCCACAGCAAACATCATTCTCAATGGTGAAGAACTGAAACCATTTCCTCTAAGATCAGAAACAAGACAAGGATGTCCACTGTCACCACTATTATTCAACATAGTTTTGGAGGTCCTAGCCGTGGCAATCAGAGAAGAAAAAGAAATAAAAGGAATACAAATTGGAAAAGAAGAAGTAAAACTGTCACTGTTTGCAGATGACATGATACTATACATAGAGAATCCTAAAGGTGCCACCAGAAAACTACTAGAGCTAATCAATGAATTTGGTAAAGTTGCAGGATACAAAATTAATGCACGGGGCTTCCATGGTGGCACAATGGTTAAGAATCCACCTGCCAATGCAGGGGACATGGGTTCAAGCCCTGGTCCAGGAAGATGCCATATGCCACAGAGTATCTAAGCCCGTGTGCCACAACTACTGAGCCTGCGCTCTAGAGCCCCTGAGCCACAACTACTGAGCTTGCATGCCACAGCTACTGAAGCCCGTGTGCCTAGAGCCCGTGCTCTGCAACAAGAGACGCCACTGCAATGAGAAGACACTGCACTGCAATGAAGAGTAGCCCCTGCTCACTGCAACTAGAGAAAGCCCACACACAGCAACAAAGACCCCATGCAGTCAAAAATAAATTAAAAAAAATCAATGCACAGAAATCTCTTGCATTCCTATACACTAACAATGAAAGATCAGAAAGAGAAATTAAGGAAACAATCCCATTCACCACTGCAATGAGAAGAATAAAATACCTAGGAATAAACCTACCTAAGCAGGTAAAAGACCTGTACTCAGAAAACTATAAGACACTGATGAAAGAAATCAAAGATGACACAAACAGATGGAGAGCTTGGATTACCATGTTCTTGGATTGGAAGAATCAACATTGTGAAAATGTGTATACTACTCAAAGTAATCTACAGATTGAATGCAATTCCTATCAAATTACCAGTGGCATTTTTTACAGAACTAGAACAAAAAATATTAAAATTTGTATGGAGACACAAAAGACCCCAAATAGCCAAAGCAGTCTTGAGGGAAAAAAACCGAGCTGGAGGAATCAGACTCCCTGACTTCAGACTATACTACAAAGCTACAGTAATCAAGACAATACGGTACTGGCACAAAAACAGAAACATAGATCAATGGAACAGGATAGAAAGCCCAGAGATAAACCCACAAACCTATGGTCAACTAATCTATGACAAAGGAGGCAAGGATATACAATGCAGAAAAGACAGCAGCTTCAGTAACTGGTGCTGGGAAAACTGAACAGGCACATGTAGAAGAATGAAATTAGAACATTCCCGAACACCATACACAAAAATAAACTCAGAATGGATTAGAGACCTAAATGTAAGGCTGGACACTATAAAATTCTTAGAGGAAAACATAGGAAGAACACTCTGACATAAATCACAGCAAGATTTTTCTTTTTGATCCAACTCCTAGAGTAATGGAAATAAAAACAAAAATAAACAAATGGGACCTAATGAAACTTAAAAGACTGCAAAGCAAAGGAAACTACAAACAAGACCAAAAGGCAGCCCTCAGAATGGGAGAAAATATTTGCAAACGAATCAACGGACAAAGGATTAATCTCAAAAATATATAAACAGCTCATGCAGCTCAATATTAAAAAAACAAACAACCCAATCCAAAAATGGGCAGAAGACCTAAATACACATTTCTCCAAAGAAGACATACAGATGGCCTTGACGCACATGAAAAGCTGCTCAACATCACTAATTATTAGAGAAATGCAAATCAAAACTACAATGAGGTATCACCTCACACCAGTGAGAATGGGCATCATCAGAAAATCTACAAACAACAAATGCTGGAGACGGTATGGAGAAAAGGGAATCCTCTTGCACTGTTGGTGGGAATGTAAATTGATACAGCCACTATGGAGAACAGTATGGAGGTTTCTTAAAAAACTAAAAATAGAATTACCATATGACCCAGCAATCCCAGTACCAGGCATACACCCAGAGAAAACCATAAGTCAGAAAGACACATGCACCTCAATGTTCATTGCAGCACTATTTACAATAGCCAGGTCACAGAAGCAACCTAAATGCCCATCGACAGACAAATGGATAAAGAAGATGTGGTACATATATACAATGGAATATTTGTCATAAAAAGGAATGAAATTGGGTCATTTGTAGAGACCTGGATGGATCTAGATTCTGTCATACAGAGTGAAGTAAATCAGAAATAGAAAAACAAATATCGTATATTAACGCATATACGTGGAACTTAGAAAAATGGTACAGATGAGCCAGTCTGCAGGGCAGAGATAGAGACACAGATGTAGGGAACAAACGTATGGACACCAAGGGGGGAAAGCGGCGGGGTGGTGGGGGTGGTGGTGGGATGAATTGGGAGATTGGGATTGACATGTATACGCTGATGTGTATAAAATTGATGACTAATAAGAACCTGCTGTATAAAAAAAAAAAGCAGTGAAGATGACTTGTTTTGGAAAACTATTTTAATTGTTTTAATTAAAAAAGTGCCTCAAGTGATATTGAAGATTCATGTAATGAGACTGAAGCATTCTTTTACATAATGTAATTTTAAATATTTACATATAACTAAATCAAGCAAGGATTTAAAGCCAGACTGTGTGGGTCCACACCGTCCCCCTTTCTACCTATGTCTCAGTTTCCATAGCTATAAAATGTGAATAATTATAGTAATATCATCATGTTATGAGGATTAAATGAACTAATATTAGTAAAATGCTTAAAACTGCTGGTACAGTAAACACTAAGTATTTATTGAATGAAATTAAATACTCAAGATTGCCAGACACTTTTTATAAAAATTAAAAAAAGAAGGGCTGTCATGGGTAAAATGATAGGTGACCTTACATGCTTTCCTGGCCAAGCAGTTCCATTTTTCAATCTGGCCTACATGTCTCATCATGTTTCATATGAACCATAAGATGTTCTAATTACTTGAAATATAGAAATTTTGGAAGCATAGAACTTGATTTTTTTTTCCAGTTAGTAGAATGTTATCCTTACCAAGACACAGAACTATGTCTTCAAAGTCAAATAATTTTTCATTTGCCCAGCTAAAGAGATGCACTGGGAAAAGCATGCTGATATCCAGGAAGCAGTCCACAAACGGTGACCCGCCTACTCAGACCTGGGAATGGCCGCAGAGAAGGAGGTGGATAATGACCACTGCTACTTGTGGAAGCTCCTGAAAAGCTGGCGTAAATGCTTTAGATGAGGAATCAGCAAACTTCTTCTGTAAGGATCCAGGAGCAAAAACTTTAGGCTTTGTGCAGTTGTAGCATGAAAGGAGGCATAGATGATCCATAAGCGAATGTGTGTACTGTGTTCCAATAACACTTTATTTATGGACACTAACATTTGAATTTCATAATTTTCAAATGTCATGACATATTCTGATTTTTTTCTAATAATTAAAGAATATAAAAACCATTTTTAGCTTGCAGGCTGTGCTATAACAGATGGCAGGCTAGATTTGGTTTGGCTCTGATTTGAATTGTCAACCTCTGATTAGAAGCTCTGGAACATTACTGACAACATGCTAACCAAGTCCATGACCTGGCTCTTACTGCTGCTTGGAATAAACTTATTCATATCTATTAGACTATTATATTCTCTGCACTGGGTGTTCCAAAAATTGCTGTCTTTTATTAAGACATTCAGAGCCCTCTTCACTCTCCTTTGATGACTTCCTCTTTACTAAGATCAGTTATCTATCCAGCAAAGGTTTCTTCTGTTTCCCAACTTTCAACTACTTTTTGTCTGACGCTCCCACCCCGGCCATAAAGTAGAGAAATAAATTTGAATACTGGCACAACCACCCATTGGCTATACCTTTTTTAATCACTCAAAGAAACCCAGCTTTATTGGGATGTAATTTACATACATAAAGTTCACCAATTTTGAGCATATGAGTTTCAACAAATGTTTATAGTCATATAACCATGGCC
Organism: Monodon monoceros; assembly: GCF_005190385.1. Classification (NCBI taxonomy): domain Eukaryota; kingdom Metazoa; phylum Chordata; class Mammalia; order Artiodactyla; family Monodontidae; genus Monodon; species Monodon monoceros. The sequence continues at coordinate 32,230,904 of NW_021703785.1, forward strand.
ACGATCATGATACAGAACATTTCCATCAAACCCCCAAATTCTCTGTGCTACTTTGAAGTCAATATTTTTAACCTAGCTACCTCTGGCTCTTGGTGACTGACCATCTGTCATTAGTTCTGTCTTTTCTAGAGTGTCACAAAAATGAAATCAAACAGTATGTAGCCTTTTGTAACTGCCTTCTTTCATTCAACATAATGCGTTTTAAAAGATTCACCCATGTTATTGTATGTTGAGTAGTTGGTTTCTTTTTCTTGCTGAGTAGTTTTACATAGTATGAATATACCAAAATTTGTTCATTCATTCACTATCTGATGAGTATTTGGGTTGTTTTCAGTTTTGGACCATTATGATAAGGCTGCTATAAACATTTACAGACAGGTCCTGTGTGGACACATGTTTTTATTTCTCTTGGGTAAATAACCAGAAGCAGGACTGCTGAATCACATAGTAAGTTAATGTTTAACTTTATAAAAAACTGCCAAACTGTTTTCCAAAGTGACTGTACTGTTCTGCATTTGTACCAGCAATGTATGGATACTCCAGCTAATCCACAATCTTGTCAACATCTGGTAACAATAGTGTTTTAAAACCTAGCCATTCTAGATTGTAGAATTCTGGTTGTCGTGGTATTTAACTGTGGTTTTCGTTTTCATTTTCCTGATGACTGATGATGTTGAGCATCTCTTCTTTTGCTTATTGGTTATTTGCATTTCTTCCTTCATGAAATGTCTATTCAAACCTTGGACACCGCCCCCCCCGCCTTTTTTTTTAAAAATTGGAGTGCTTATCTTAAGTTGTAAGCATTCTGGATACAAGTCCTTTATTAGATACATTTTTGGCAAATATTCTCCCCAAGTCTGTGTCTTGCCTTTTCCTTTTTTATCAGAAGCGCAAAAATTTCTTTTTTGATGAAGTCCAATTTAACAAGTGCTTTCTTCATGCTTCACTCTGTGTCCTATTTATGTACTCTTTGATAAACCCAAGGTTAATAAGATTTTTCTCTTATGTTTTTTTTTCTAGTTTTTGTCCTTATATTTAGATCTATGAATGATTATAAATTAATTTTTATATTTTGTTTGAGGTAAGGGTTGAGGTATAGTATTTTTGCATATGGATATCAAAACATTCTAGCATGTGGTTGAAAAGACTATGTAATTCCTTATTGAATTATCCTGGTACTTTCATCTCTTAAAAATTATTTTGGATAGGGCTTCCCTGGTGGCGCAGTGGTTGAGAGTCCGCCTGCCGGTGCAGGGGACACGGGTTCGTGCCCTGGTCCGGGAAGATCCCACATGCCGCAGAGCGGCTGGGCCTGTGAACCATGGCTGCTGAGCCTGCGCATCTGGAGCCTGTCCTCCGCAACGGGAGAGGCCACAACAGTGAGAGGCCCGCGTACCGCAAAAAAAAAAAAAAAAAAAAAAAAAAATAAATATTTTGGATATTCTGGGTCCTGTACATTTCCATATAAATTTTAGGTGACTTTCTCATTTTCTACAAAATACCTGCTGAGTTTTTCATCATGATTGCACTGAATCTATTCATCACTTTGGGGACAACTGACACTTTAGCAATATTCAGTGTTCCAATCTATGAACGTGATGTGTCTCTCTACTTATTTAGGTCTACCTTACTTTTTCTCAGCAATATTTACTAGTTTTCAGTGTCGTGTACTTGCTTCATATTTTGTTAATTTAATCCTTAAATACTTAGTATTTTTGATGCTATTACAGATAGTATTAAAAAACTTTTAATTTTCAAAATTTTCAACTGCTTATTGCTAGTATACAGAAATACAATTGACTTTTTTCATGATGACCCTGTATTCTGTAATCTTGCTAAAGTTACATTAGTTTAATTGCTTGCTTGTAGACTTCAGCTACGACATTTTAAGAAAACAACCTCCTTCAGCCTTAATTTCCTCACTTAAAAAGATTAGCATTTGTGAGAAATAACAGAAATTGAGAAAAAAATTAATCAAGGAAGGAAAAAAACTCTCAAAGCATTTGGCACAGTATCTAACCCACAGAAAGTATTTAGCACTTATTAAATCTCTTCCCAAACTTCACAGTTCTTAGTACAAGTTTCAGCAATGTTGACGTGTCCAAAATTTTTATCTTATAGGCCTGATCTTTCTCCCAGGCTTGAGTTCCTTAGTCCCATTTATTTACCATATTTTTATTATGTCAATGGTGTGTTAGAACTTCAAGTACAAGTCCTAAATCAATATCATAACCTTCATTCATCCATGAATCACCTCTGCTTTCAGAAAGTCTTATTTCTGTATGAAATCATTGTCAACTCCACTATCCAAACTTTTGTAGGAACCACTGATAACTGCCCCAAACATACTTTCAAATCTAGTCAGTTACTGAGTCCTTAATAACCACGATAGCTACTGTTTAATGTTGATTATGTGACAAACTCTATGCCAAACACTAATTTAGTCTTCACAACAATTCTATGAGTTAAGTTACTATTACTGTCTTCATTTTATAGATGAGGAAACTGAGACACAGAGGTTAAATATCTTTCCTAAAGCATGCACCCAGTAACAATAGAGCCAGTATCATAAGCCAGGCAATCTACGTCCAGAAACAGTAATCTGAAACATAAATTATATTGCCTCTAACGTGTGCAGACCGTAGGATCCACTTGTTTGTGAAGATAGTGGGATTGGGTACTATTAGAGAATATTTGGGGAAATCCAAGAAATATTTAATGCTCCATTAAATGCATTAATGCACCCTCAGCATGATGTTCTTGAAAAAGACAGGTGCAAAGAGGCCAGGAGCAAATGGGAAATAAAATTATGACTATGTTATTTGCTGGGCTCATAGTGAAAACCCCAATTCAGAGGTCTCTGGTAGATGTGGATGGAGAATGAGATAGGTTTAAGAGCCCATTAAGCCCCAGTCCCATCTTAACACGGGCTAGCTTCTGAAGACTATATACATCAGCGCATATATACTGCCAAAGGCTGAAAATTGCAAGTGATCTCCAACCCTGTTTTTCTAGTCACAGGAAAAGAGGAAGCGGAAGAGCAAGCTGTCCTGATTTTGACGTTTTTGCTAGAGACTACCCAACTAGAAACATGGCCCGAACAATGTCTTGGAATAGGATCCAAACATAGTAGAAATTTCTTTTCTCTAGGAAAGGGAGCGTGGTGAGTAGAGAGCAGGGTAGAAAAATCTCCAAAAGTCACCATCCCCCAGCTGTATTTCTAAAACCAATTTTCCCATCTATTCCCTATGCCATCACACCAATTGAGGCCATGGTTACATGTCACCTGAGCTTCAGGTGCTCCTATTCATGGTATCTTGAATTACTCTGAATATATATATGTAGAAGTATATATAATATATATATATATATAAAATATGTCTATATAGATATATTACTGCCAAGTTAATTCTCTAAAATGATTTTTATCACAACACCCCTCATTGCTCACTGAAGAAATATAAGCTCTTTATTCTGACATTTCAGGCCTACCAGAATATGAAATTATTTATATTCTCTACCTAACTGTACACTCCAAATCAGTTGACTGAATTATCTGCTGTTTCCTGACAATTCTTTACTTTTTTTTTCTCCTACATTTAGGAAGGTTTATAAAGTTTTGGGACTGCCCTTCTCTCAGATCTGCATATCACAATTCATACTTCAGATGCTTGTTTCATAGACCACCTCCTCTAAAAGGTCATTCCCGATACTCCTTTAAAATAGATAGGGACATTCATAGACCAGTATTGACTCCTTAAGATAGAGAACATTTTGCTTTAAAATATAAATATATATATACATTTATTCTTTCTGCTCTTTGGAAACAAAAATCATATTTTAAGTTTTTTTTCTTCTACAATGTTATGCACAAAGGTTCAATGTATATTGAGTTGAATACTTTCTAGCCCAGCATAAGAAAAATTCAGAGAGAGATTTTACCTCCCTATTACTGTTATCATAGTTCACACTCCACCAAAGAGAAATCTGAGCACAGCATAACGTATTTTTCTCCACATTCTCCTCTGAAACTATGGGGAGAGATATGTTTCTCTTCTGCTTTCTGAGGTTCATTGTAAAGTACGGAGTTCATGATGTTGGCTCCCATTTAAAATAAAAGGAAATAAGGCAAGCAGTGTTAAACATTTGGAATTGACAGGAAGGAAGCCTTAAGTTCATCTGCATATTAAAGAAACGAGGGAGGCAGAGAACATTTCATAGAATTGTGCAATGGATACTCAAATTCTCACAGGGAAGAGGCAGTCACGGCAATTAATTTCCATTAGGTTCTATTTTAAAATGGTCAAGGAAAATGAGTTTAGCTGTATGGAATTTTACTTTAGGTACAATTATGTAGGTATAAATTTGTAACACCTATCAGATAGTATTGGCAACTAAAAATTCTTAGAAATGTTTATAAAATTATATATATATATATATATATATATATATATTTTTTTTTTTTGTGGTACACGGGCCTCTCACTGTTGTGGCCTCTCCCGTTGCGGAGCACAGGCTCTGGACGCGCAGGCTCAGTGGCCGTGGCTCATGGGCCCAGCCACTCCGCGGCATGTGGGATCCTCCCAGACCGGGGCACGAACCCGTGTCCCCTGCTTCGGCAGGCGGACTCTCAACCACTGCACCACCAGGGAAGCCCTATCGTAATTTTTATAAATAAAATTCATAAAAAGCAAGAAGTTAGATACCTTTTTCATAGTTCTATTCAAATGAACCCCAAGAATTACTATTGCTGTTCTTTTTATTGAAAGCTTATAAAAAGTCTGAGCCATTAGTTCAACATTTCTCTAGTGCTCTCTATCATCAAAGACATATGTATGGTTTAAGAAGTCATAAACTTTAGCTATGTCTTGGTATACCTTAATTTGTAAATGTAGTGCTTAAAATTTGTGGGATGAGAACTGGTACATAAGCCTGCAGAAAGGTTGTTAGAGCTTACAATTTCTTATAAGTGTAATGCTTAATATCTAAGGGAGCTATTGATAGTGGTGGGCAAGGGGTGGTTTCTATAATGAAAAGAGGCATTATTTACTCTATTGGATAACACATATAAATGTAGAGTAGCTAGCAACATGGAAAACTGGCTAAAAAACTGTTTTCCTTTAGAAGCATTCAGTTCATAGTTTTAATTTTCAAAAATTAGAGACCAGCACTTTAGTTAAACAACCTGATTTATATTTTACAAGTGCTATTTGGGGTCCAAAAAAAAATGCTTACTATATACAAATGATTGAATTTAATAACACATTTCCCATTTAAACATGTTGACTTATTTCTGGATCAGTGCACAGTTTAACCAAAAGTTGAGAAGTGAGTAAGAACAGACATGTCCTGTGGTAGCAACATACAGAACATTCCATTCTCATAAATGACAGGCTATTAACCATACCTTGATTTTCCTGTAAACTACTTTAAAAAACAATTTCAAAGCTAACATTTCATTGTCATTTACAGGTATATGAGTTCCTTTACAGGTTTACATATGGACAGTCTATCTGACTAGAATGATCTGGGTGCACCCTTGCCTGGAGGCTGGGAGATGCATTCTTTTGGGCATTTTCCATCTGTGATTTTGGACAAAAGGAATTTTAGAAATGGTAGGCATCATCACATTTGGAGTATCTATGAATATTCTAGCTAATAGAAGTTCATATTTGGGGTCCCAGTGAATTAGGAGGAAACATCTGAATTCTAATAATAGGTATGTGGATGTCAGTTAAGTTTCACTGTTTGAAGACCCATTAACTCATTTCCTACTTTTAACAAATACACAGATTAGACTTTTCATTTGTAAAATAAAAACACATTGCCTTTAAGCTAAAAAGATCCATTTAAAAAATACATGGATATATATTTTAAAACTCACAACAATGCAAGGGAAATCCCAACAGTAAATTACTAATAATTAAAATAAACAGTAAGTTGAGGAAAGGGATCCCTTCTTCAGAGAGCCTTGTAACAAGTCCAGTTATCCATCTGCATGAAATAGTTTTACTAGATTGTGTCAGAGACTGCTCCTAACCCTTTATCTTTATCGTACCGAATAGAGAACAGACACAACTGAACTTTAAAAGTCAACTAACTGGATGATGAGAACAAATAATAATAGTTAACATTTACTGAGAACTTAAAACTGTATAATAAATATCATTTAGTTTTGTGATGCACAGTATTATGTAAAGTATCAGTTACGTTTTCTTCTTTCATTTACAAGTAAGACACTTTAATGGATAAAAGGAATTGAGAATATTCTCACATCTGGTAACAATGATTGCTGGAATTTCTTCATATCTAGTAACAATGATTTCTACAGAAGGAGAAACTAAATGATCACATATCTGGCATATGCCATAGAAATAAACAGGTTACACATACATTTATTAAAACCAGGAAGGGCTAAAAGTTTGCTGATTGAAAAAAATAAGTAGAACAAAAATAAAACGTGAAAGTCATTATATTATTAAAGCATTCAAGATCTTACTTATTGAATCTTAAATAGAGTAAAGCAAAATTCAATCGCTATATAGAAGAAAGCAATTATACGGTCCAAACGAAGTTAATATAGCTTAGCTTAAAGCTAGAGTTTTACACTGTTTCTGTTGAAAATGTCCAACTCTATTTCTTTAACCCTTAATGTCATTGCCATGATGTTCTTAAAATATGTTACTAAAAGTCATGTAGGATGTCTTTTAATTCATAATAAATATGCCACAACATTATATGGTACAGAGTCTAGAATCTTTAAGGTGCCATTTGCTCAAGAGCAAGTAATTTGCTAAATGTCAAGTTAGTAGGTTGAAAAGATAATCTAACTTTATAGAATTTTAATAACTCCTAAAATTCGCTGATACCTTAAAAAGTTCTGGTTGGATAACTTAAAAATAAAATCATATTCCGATTGGAGGATCTGAATAAATACTAATTCAAATGACTTAAAAGGCATATGGAGTGGGTTGAATGGTGGTCCCTCCCCAAAATATATGTCCATGTTCTAATCCCTAGGACCTGTAAATATTACCTGACACGGAAAAAGGTTTTTTGTAGATGTGATTAAATTAAATACCTTGAGAAGAAGAGCCTGTCCTGGGTTATTTGGGTGGGTCCTGAATGCAATCACATATGTCCTTATAAAACACATACACGGGAGAAGGTGATGTGAAGACGGGGGCAGAGACTGGAGGTGATGTGGCCATAAGCCAAGGAAAGCAAGGAATGCCTGGAGCCCCAGAAGATGGAAGAAGCAAAGAACAGATTGCCCCTAGAGCTTGTGGAGGGAGCATGGCCCTGGTTTCAGACTTCTGGCCTCCAGACTATGAGAGAATAAATTTATGTTGTTTTAAGTCACCAAGTATGTGGTAATTTATTATGGCAACCATAGGAAATTAATACAGTATCATTGTGAATTTTGTTGTTGTTGTTTTGTTTTGGTTTCCAGAGTTCGGCTTCATTTTGCAGTACAGAAATCATTCGGAGCCACTGTGAGACAGACATCGTTGAAGCAGAGGCTCTGTCAAATAAATACTGCGTTGCAGTTTGGTCCATTGAAGAAGTCACACCTGGGACACAAAAGAAGCTCTACATTTACCTGCTTTATGATAGGTTTCTCTTCCCTCTGCTCTCATCAATTTTATTAGGTTAAAACACTGCACAGAGGCTTCCTCCAAAATGACTCTCAAAGTCTGGAGTTTGGTTAGAATTGGAGGCCCACATAAACCAAGCTTGTGGCTGTGCTGCCTGGGCACTGTTATAACACATGATGTAAATGAAAAGGGGTGGGGAGGAATGAGGGATGCTATCCCTGATTATGGAACATTCGATTCTGAATCTCCTTAATGCCCAGAGGACAGATGGCACGCAAACTGTACTGACCCAGCTCTCGAGCAGCAGAAGCTCATAACTGTAAAGGTTACACTGATTAAAAGATACAAATACTATATCAAGTTCTCTGTATCAGTATGACGTTTTAAAACTGATTCTTCACTAGAAAAAATAAGCTGGTATCGGTTAAATTGAACAGAATGTGGGAACCTGCCAATTCTGAAGAGCCACTCCACGAAAACAAGTTAATATATGATATTAGAAAGGGGAGGAATATTTACTGGTATGGTGCTCTGCAATCTCTCAGTTTTGATTACAAAAGCAGGCCTTACAATATTGATTTCATACAATATGCATCATTTGCCAAATTTTAAGTTTGTCCTAATTAGTTGGCAACATGTACTACTGTCAGTCTTCCCCATACATGTCATTTTTCTTCTGCTTCATTTCCTCAAAGTCAAACTCAGATCCCATCATCCTCTTATAGATGCCCTTAATGTCATCACAGGTCACCTCAAAGTGAGTTGTTGCATCGTATGTACAGGTTATAAAGATCTGGCTCTCTGTTCCCAAATCTTTTGGTACAAGGAAGTCACTGATGCTAACGAATTTCTGCTCAGTTGGTTCCAAGAGTTCCAGAGCTGGTCTGATTTCTTTCTCGGGTTCCTTGGTCTCCACCGTTGTGCTAGCGATGGCAATGTACTTGCCCTGTGCTGCCACATTGTGTGCGGAGGAGATCATGCAGACATAGATATCTGACTTCTGGTTGACTTCGTTCTGTGGAATAATGATCTGGCAGGAGCTGGCGTTGTTGGTGTTCTTGATGGGGTGGCTGAGGATCCAGATGACTCTGATCACCTGGCCCAATTTTCTTTTCTTTTTTTTTAATAGTTATTTATTTGGCTGTGTTGGGTCTTAGCTGTGGCACGTGGGATCTTCTCTGTGGCATGCAGGATCCTTTGCTGCAGTGCATGGGCTTCTCTCTAGTTGTGGCACATGGGCTCAGTAATTGTGGTGCTCGGGTTCTCTAGTTGTGGCGTTCGGGCTCCAGAGAGCGTAGGCTCAGGCTCAGTAGTTGCGGCGCGCGGGCTTAGTTGCCCCACGTCATGTGGGATCCTAGTTCCCCGACCAGGGATCTAACTTGCATCCCCTGTATTGGAAGGTGAATTCTTGACTACTGGACCACCAGGGAAGTCTCTGGTCTGCTTTCTCTACTCGATCAAAGATGATGGAGTAGCTGGGATCACAGGTGAGCTTCTTACAGCGAGCAATCTCTCCTTCAGATTTTACACCAATCACTTTTCCATTTTGCATAATGATTTCTTCAATTGGTTTATTCAGCACGTATGTACCTCCGTAAATAGCACTTAGCTGTGAAAATCCTGTGGCAGTTATCCAAGGCTGTAGAGTGGATGAAGGTATGGGCTTTTGCCATATCTTGCCAAAGACTCACAGTAAAGTTTAATCCTGTTAATGGTTTCACCACATGGTTGATATAAACAGTCATCAGTTCTGTAAAGTGCCAGCGCATGACCAGTAAAACCTATAATATCTTGGCCCAAGTCAGATTTCTTATACACCTCTCTCATTGCCATCTTCCTAGGATCAACGCCCTCAAAAGTTCTAGGATCGTTCCCATCAAAGTTGGCAACATACACCAGGAATTTTCTGAATCGACGTTTTTCAAACGCCCCATTAGGCTAGATGCCAGGGCTTCTGCTTCAGTGGAAGGAGCCTTGTAGATCTTTCCTCCTTTATAAACAAAGCTCCCTTCAATCACTTGGAAATCCAGATAGCGAATGACCTGTGTAAAAAGCAGCATCTTAACCAGCTGACCATTTGCCATAAGGAACTTGGGAATGAAGTCAACATTCCAGTCTCTTCCTCTCCCCATTGATGCCGGTGGTGCTCTGGGTATTTTAAATCTTTTGTATAAATCTTCCAGTGGTGTTACAGATGATGCACTCTCTCCTCCGTAATATGGGTTTCTATCCATGTGAAGAACTTTCTTTCCATTCACTGACATTATACCTGACAGGATACATTCCATCAGGCCGGTGCCCAGCATGATCATGTACTCCTCATTCACGGAGGGGCTGGGTGCAGACTGAAGCCCAGAGAAAGGAGAAGGCGTAGCACTCCAGGGGTCGGGGGCTAGGCGGCCACCCTGAGGAGGCGGGCGGAAGCGCTCAGGCCGGGCCAGCCCGAGGGAAAAGTGAAGCAGGAGCAGAGAGAAAACGGAGCTGGCGAAGAGGGAGCCAGCTGCCACCTCAGACGGGAAGAGAAGAGCCTGTTGTTTTTAATATGCATACTGGAGAGCAAAAGATGTACCTATTGATGTTGTTTAACATCACACATGTTGTGCTTCATATGCTGTTTACTGTTTACTGATGGAAGGACACAACTGTGTGGCAGAACGAACAACTTGGATGGGAACAAAGAGAACGTGTATCTACTTCTAGCCCTGCTCCTAGTAAGTGTAACTCAGGACAAGTCAGATAACCTCTTTGGATTTTGTTTCCTCATCTGCTAAATGGGTGGACTGTTTTCAATAACCTCTAAGTTTTTCCCAACTCTAAACTTTTGGGAATCTTTAAAGTGTTACGGACTTCCCTAGTGGTGCAGTGGTTAAGAATCTGCCTGCCAATGCAGGGGACACGGGTTCGATCTCTGGTCTGGGAAGATCCCATATGCCGCGGAGCAACTAAGCCTGTGCGCCACAATTACTGAGCCCATGTGCCGCAACTACTGAGCCCGTGTGCTGCAACTACTGAAGCCCATGTGCCTAGGAGGCCGTGCTCCACAACAAGAAGCCACCGCAATGAGAAGTCCATGCACTGCAACGAAGAGTAGCCCCTGCCCACCGCAACTAGAGAAAGCCCACGTGCAGCAATGAAGACCCAACGCAGCCAAAAACAATAAATTAAATACAAAATAAAGTGTTAAAAAGAGTAAGGCACAGTGTAAACATCATTATGATAAAAATTAAGATATTAAAATCGTTAACAATGGACAGCTTGGTCAACTGAAATCTGCCAGAAGATTCATAAGATTTACAGGATTGCATAAATTTATAAAAGGTAATTATTAAATACTTATTAAGAGTTGGCAATATGTAAAATTCTCCATAAAGTATTAGCTTTTACAAACATTCATGTAGCACCAGTTATATGTCCAGAAATGTATTAGGCTCCAGGCACTATAATAGAAAAAAAGCCTGAATGGTTTATAGAAACTAAACTACTACCTATTATATGGGTATTAAAAAAGTTAACACACAAAAGTGCTAGGCATAGTAAGAGATCAATAAATATTAACTTTATTATCTAGAATAAATCTTATTTTTTCTTAAGTATCTTCTATCAATAAAAAGAACCTTATACTACAACTTTTTAATATAATATTAAGAGGGTTTATGTAGCAACAAAATTTTTAAAAGCTTAACTATCTGATTTTTATTCATGGCAACCATTTTTTTATTCCTCAAAACATACACTTCCAATCAATCCTGTTTCCTTTTTACTGAAAGAACTTTTCATAATGACTGCAGTACTGAAGTATAATTTAGAAGCAGTCTCTAAAACTGGAAGTAACGTTCATCTAAATATGCCTGCCAAGTTTAAAAATGTATTAGGAGTTAAATTGAAACATGTTGAAAATGACTCATTGTGGACCAGAATATACACTGTAGGAAATAAGAGCTCATTTACAAGTGGGAGAAATACACTCACACTTCAACTGTGGTAATTCTCTGGACTTTCCTTCCAGTAAACATCATATTTTAAAATAATCGTGGAAAATATCTTACTTTTAACTGAAGTTTTTATGAGTTGATTTAGTCAGCTGGCATTCCAGTATTTTACACATCTTTTTTTGGACGTGGATATATTTACCAAATGTAAATCTATGAAAATTTCCCCCTCAGCAACAGAGCAGCAGCCTATAAAGAAAGCTGTACAAACACACACACACACACACACACACACACACACACACACACACACACACAC